>NC_090232.1:42207854-42370354 GCF_024489055.1 Chanodichthys erythropterus
AAATCAGAATATTATAATGATTCCATGTGGATGTATAGATAAATACACACACACACACACACACATTATATATATATATATATATATATATATATATATATATATATATATATATATATATATATATATATATATATATATATATATATATATATACACACATGTATACATGTAAATATTTCTTAAATATATACATGTATCTGTGTCTATATATAAATAATAAATATAAACGGTACACACACATATATTATGTAAACAAACTTTTATTTTGGATGCGATAAATCATGATTAATTGATTGACAGCTCTAATTAAAACAGAAATCTGTTATTTTAAATTGTATTAATATTACATAATTTTGCTGTTTTTAGTATATTTTTGATCAAACTTGATCAAACCCCAAACTTTTAAATAATTTGTGCATATGTGTGTGTGTAATATACATATATATATACATATATATATATATATATATATATATATATATATATATATATATATATATATATATATATATATATATATATATATATATATATATATATATATATATATATATATATACATATATATATACATATACATGAAGTTGGGGAGGTGTTTGAATGACTTAAAACATCAAAGAAAAGGTGGTTAAAAGGGTATTTTCCCCCCTTTGGTTGTCTTTTAACTCACCTACTAAATAACACCATAAGCAAAAGGTGCATGAAGCTGCTCTAGATGCATACTGTCTGAACATAATTTGTGTGTGGGTGAAGTCAGTTTGCAATGTTTGCAGTCTGCACCAATCTGTGTGCTTGTGTAACTTTTGACATTGTGTGAAAAGATCACAAATATGCAGCAGGTTTCATCTAGAGCGAGAGACCGCAACTGCCCTCGTCTGTAGCAAAAGTCTCATTTACAATACATCGACAATAGATCATAGGTCATAGGTAAAATTTCAATGACAGTTCTGTCATTATTAATGTCGTTACAAGCCTGTATGACTTTCTTCCATGGAACACACAAGGTGAAATTTTGAAGAACATCCCAGCTGCTCTTTCGTTGTATTGATAGTAGAAGGTGCGACGGCTGCTTTCAAGCTCCAAAATGACAAAAAGTGACGCTTTTGAAATAGCAACACCAGCCAGGGCTTCTTTCGAATTCATAACGGATTAAAATGGTAGCTGTTGCTCATGTCGCCAGAAATCTCCAACACGCATTGAGACTGAATGACGGTCGCTGTCGCTGTCTTTTGCTCTCAGTCTGAGCATCAGTGAGCTCAAACAGGACTAGGATGCTGTATGCCATGTGAAACACAACCTACTGTACACATTTTCCAGCCGTGTTCATGGGTTTGGGCCTATGTTTATCCTGTGTGTATGTGTGTGTGTCGTCAGCTAACAGGAATGTGTGCACATCGCCAATACTAAGATGGCTGCCAAAGACTAAAATGGCTGCCAGGACTCCAGAAAAAGAGAAAGAGAGAGAGAGAGAGAGAGAGAGAGATGGAGACAACATGCTAAATGGAGAGAAAAGAGACTCGTCTCGCTCTTTCTCCTCCGTTTAGTCTGCTGTTCTTTTGTTTGTGCGAGTGTGTTTGTCCTAATCTCTACACACTCTATCAAATCGTGCTGGCATGGGCCAGTGTGTTCCCTTATCACCTACAACCGCCCGATAAACACCTCCACAAACACACATGCACACGTAGCCTGACATAAACTGTGCTGATAACGCACACTTTCATGCATATGTACTGGTTTCTCATTTCCTCTTGTGTTCACACAGCTTGAAAATATCCGCTTACAATTTTGGTGTGTCCAAGTGCCTAAACATCACTGAACAATCCAATTTGAACAGTAATAATTGAATATGAAGCATTTTCTGCCATTTGAATGCATCTATTTCTCTTTGTTTCACTGCAGAATCTGGGCAATCAGACAATTCCAGTCAACAAGGAGACTCAGACATCAAACCCCCACCAAACGGTGAGAAAAAAATCACGCTTATTCACTATTATACACTACTGTACAGTATTCATTTTCATCAACAACATTTTTTCACTGATGAAAACAAGACTATAACTGAATAAAAAACAGTTTTGAATGACAAAAACTATTGACATTTTTGTCAACGAATAAAAACAAGATGAAAATGTTAGGGAGGGACGATTTGGGAAGAGATCCAGTCAGAACTGCACTGCATTTGAAATTTAACATGCTGATCTACCTGGCAGGACTTTGGAACTCACTTCCAATGAAATGCTCATAAAACTTTCTAAAATGTAAACATCTGGGAGAAAGAGAAGAGCAGACATATGGATAAATCCAAAAAAGCGTGACAACACGAAAGAGAGCTCAATTCAGTCTGGTTTTCTGTGCGCACAGAAATCCTCTCAGACAGCACACGAATACTGAACTGAGCTCTCTTTTGCGTCTTTCCGAACTCGAACGGAACACACAAAATCATGCCCGTTTTGGTGAGTATTCATGTAAAAACGGTCTGTTATGTCTTAAGTGAACGTACAAAATTAAAAGAATATTAAACGTGTCAGTGAATTGGATCCCTGCGTTCAGCTTTAAAGAGACTGCAGTCTAATAACCATGCTGCTGTCCGTCATATATTAATCAAACAACAAGCGATAAAGAGAAAATCACTCAATGTTCTTGACTGAATAATATAATATTTGAATTGTAGTGTATTACAGCACTATCACATAAGCAAGAGCGTTGGACTGGAACTAACTGGCTAAATCTTATCTTAAAAAAAACTTACTTAATATTAACTAGTTATTTGTATAAACAATGCATTACAGTCTAATGCGTGTGATATTGGTCTCTTTAAACATGCTATAAGGTTCCAGTTAAGTGAGGCATGTGCTTATGTACCTTTCTGCAGGACATCTGAGTTTTCAGGACTGCTTTGTGACTTCAGGGGTGTGGAACGTAGCCGAGCTGGTACGAGTGTCTCAGAGTAAGTACTGTAACACACACCAGTGTTTTCTTGAATCTGCAGAGCCACGGCAACAAATACTGTTTTTAGCTGAATTATGTTGCACAATTCATGAATGAATCGTTCGATTGTTGCAGTTCTTATTAATGAATCAGTGGAACCATTGTATAAACAGACTGAATCAGAAGAGTCATTGACCTGAATCGTGGAATGAATCAATCAATCGGATTACTTCCTCACTGAATCGTCTCAGATGACTCACCTGTTCACTCAAGTTATTATGTCTGATTCAGTGTAATGGTAGTTTGTAAGGTTTGTGTATCATTAGTCTTAGAGTTTCACAGTTTTGTTGTAATGGTGTTTTAATTAAAAAGACAACAAAACATCATAAAATATTATAGGGAAAAAGCAGTGTTATTGTTGTATCATTAATATACTATTAAATTTTTATTTTTTTATTTTCCATTTTCATTTTAGTTACATTTTTAGTAATTTTGTTGTTTTTTTGTAATTTTTATTATTGTTTTTATATGTTGATATAGTTTGAATTAATTTTTATTTGAGATTTAGTTTATTTTACTACTTTAAGTTATACTAAATGAAAATGAGAAATGTTTCCTTCGCAACTAGCTGAAATAAAATAGTTTTTTATATATTATATTTGAGTGAATGTTTGTATTATTTTAAGTAACAATTTTTTGTAAAGATTTTTAGTTTTAGTTATACTAAACCTTGAAAAAAGTAATGCTGGCATATAGCAAGTTGGGTACTAATGACTAAAGGTACTAATGTCCTTTCAAAAGGTGCTAATATGCACCCTTTAAGGGTAAAAAAGGTACAAAGGTGTATATTTTGAAAGGGTACCGCCCTAATGACAGCTTTTGTACTTTTTTCTGAGAGTGGTCTGCAAAAAAAATCCTATAGGAAACACTGTAGGAAATACATCTCACATTCATTTAGCATAGATTTATTAGTAACTTCTCTCTCAGTTTGATTTCTAAGTTTTGCATTTCAGACTTTATGCTTCAAATGATTAATCTTCAACATTTTTATCTCTTCTGCAGCCCCAGTTGCAACAGCATCAGGTCCTAATTTCTCACTTGCGGATCTGGAAAGTCCCAGTTACTACAATATCAACCAAGTAGCACTCGGCAGACGATCGCTTGCCTCTCCTCCATCCACAAGGTGAACACGCACACCCATAAACATGCTGTCTGTTTGTGCCTGTTTTAGTCTCTCTTCAGTGGAAATTTGATCTGTCTCGCTCTCCTTTTTGTCCTTCCTTCTGTTTTTCCCCTTGTCTGTCGTTCTTCTGGCGCTGTAGGTCTGAGGTGGAGCTGTACGCCAGTCTTCCTCGGAGGTACTCTGTCACAGTCTTCTGTATCTCTGCACCTTTTCTGTGTTTCTCTCTGCCTGTCTACAGGAATCTATCACTGGGGCATTGACTAATTGGTCTGTCTCTCTCTCTCTGTAGCTCTAATAAGCGTAAGTCTATAGATGACAGTGAGATGGAGAGTCCTGTTGATGATGTCTTCTACTCCAGTCGTTCTCCGGCCGGTACCAGCTCCCAGTCCAGTGGCTGGCCAAATGATGTTGATGCAGGTGAGCATCGCTTTTACACACAAATATGGCTTTTACACTGAAACGGTGCTGGTGCCTGAGTCTGGTCTTGGCCGCGGGCTGTGCGAAACTGTTGCAGTCTACTTTGAGCAGCAGCCCACATTTCCACTAACTTGCGAGCCGAACAAAGAGTTAAATTACTATGGTACAACATTAATTGCTTACAAACAGACAAGTGTTCAAGACAGGATCCTGCATGCCCTTAAAACTCTTAAAATGTCCTAAATTCAGTTATATTAAGGCCATGTTTACACAAGTGCATTTTTGTTTTAAAACGCATAACTTTTGCTACGGTTACTGTTGTTTACACTACTCTGCCGTTTTCGGCCCTCGAAAATGGAGACTTTCTCGTAAATGCTGCAGACCCAAAATGAAAAACGTGATTATTACACTTTTTTATAATAATCACAAGCTTAACAAATTTGGCTAGAATGCTTATGATCTACTCTTGATGAATTATGACAGTGTTTACTTTATGATGTTTATATTGTAATTTGTTGTAGATGGTTGTAAGAGTGCAGCTTGAAGTAGTAAAGCTAAGACATTTCAAAATAAGAGTCCATTTCGGATTTGTTTATAATTAAAAGTCCCGCATTATGCAAAAAATCTTTTATTTTCTGGTTATTATTGGTATTTTCAGTTACATTGCAAACTGTATCTTGCATTTAATTTAAATGTAAACTCTATGTAGCTTCTTTCTGAGGAGTTTTTTACAGGAAAGAAAGAATAGGAACCAGGGGCCAGTTGCATAAACATTGCCGCTAAGTTAAGACTGTGTCTTAAGAACTAGTCTGACCAGCTAGCAATTAGTTAGGGCTTTTCGGATTCAAATTAGACCAAGCTACCTTTTTATGTAACTGATTTAAAAAAAAATGTATGACCAGTTTTGAAAAAAAAAAAATGAAATGACTAAAACTAGTCTAAGACTAGTTTACGAAGTTTATGCAACCGACCCCAGTCTAAAGTATTAAAATAAGTTTTAAAAACTCATGAAATTAATTTGGTTCTAATATTAAAAATAAAAAAAAATTCAAATGAATAATTAAAAAAATATGTGAATGGATCACAACCTTATAAATTCTTGTTTATCTGAAATCTAGTTTAATTTTCCATGAGTTCAGTCAAGCTAAGTTGTTTAGTTGAAAACTATACATAGTGAGAACCTTTAACTGCCGTTTAACTGTGTTTAAAGACAATCAAGGAGCAAGTCCCAAAGAGCAGGAATGTTTTTGAGTTCAGTGGAACTGTGCGGAATGAGTCCAGATTGGGCACCGACACCATGTCAGTGGAAAAGGCATTAAACACACCATAATCTTCATGACCTTCTTTCATGTTAACAATTCCCTTCTCCAGTTGCAGTACAGCACCATTTGACGAGTGTTCAAGAGAGGAAGATAAAACATGAGAATGATGGCGTGCAGTTTCCATACCATGGTTAGAATACAAACTACACACACTTGCACATGTACACAAGACAGGTCAGAGTCAGGACAGCAGTGCATCAGGTGTCAAACACACAGCAGAATATAAGTACTGCTTGATTAGTCTGTTTTTCACCCATGTTATTGATTTGTCTGTTGTTTAACATCATTGAAGTCACTTAAAATGATAATATTCGATGTTATTCATTATAATATGAGAGGTTTAGTGTCGATGAAGGGTGCTTTAGCCTTACTGATGGCCTTTGCGGGTACGTAAGACACTAAATGATCACCATAGTCACAAATCAGCAAGTTGTGTTGGAAGAACCCAGATGGGACAGTCGAAGTCAGAGCAGCACACACACAAACAAACACGGAGAAAAGGCACAACACAGGTGCACCTTCTGTCCATGCATTAACCACACACACACACACACACACACACACACACGTATACACACATGCACACACTCTCAGTCTGTGTTCTGGTCCCAGATGGCTCTTCTGTGTATCTACAGTAGTGGGAGACATCTGCTCTGCGTTTGTGTGTGAATGTCATAATCAGAAAGCAGTGCTTTTCATTTTTCCCTGTGATGTCCGTTTATAATGTTAGCGAAGGTTTCCTGTGCTAAAATTATTATTTTAGTGTTACACAGTCATTTTTTTAGCCTCTCTTTGACCCATACTCCATGTTAACCAATCAAGGTTTAGCAGTTATCTAGATGTCATAATCTACTACCATTCAAAAGTTTGGGGGTCAATAAGATTTTATTTATTTATTTATTTAATTGCGAAGAAATTAATTAAAATTATGCATTAAATCAACATTTATAATGTTACAAAATTTTTCAATTTCTGCTGTATTTTAAACTTTCTATTCAAAAAATGTATCGAGGTTTCCGCAAAAATATGAAGGAACCATTTTTAACATTGATAATAATAAGAAAAGAGAAGGCTCATGTGACTTTTTAATGGTTGTGTAAGTGCACCATTAATTTCAATTAATTAATTCATTTGAAATGTACCGGATGGTCTCAAACGACTATGTAAATGAAACTAGCCGGCCTTAGTTTTTGTAAATTTTTTGTGCTGGAAATCTATTTTTATAGTGCATCAAATTCTGATTTCAAAAGAACCAGGAGGCGAGAGTGTGTTGTGTGCATGTGTACACATTTTGTGATAAATATACATATACAGACTTAACACTTTCTCATGCATTTGCACACTCCCACACACACGGGTGTTCTCTCTGGCACACACACACACACACTCGTATACACACATGCGAAAACAAACGCACTAAAAAAGTGCACTGAGAAAGGGGAATTAAGCTGAAATGGGATTTAATGCCTTGTAATGTAGAGAGGAAAAAATAGCATCAAACTGAAGTGAAGTTCAAGTGTGTGCATGAGTAACACTGAGCATTGGGTGCCAGGAGGACTGTGTGTGTGTGTGTGTTCTTTGGTTATCTTCCAATTATGAGCCATCCCTGCTCTGTTATCACTTTCTCCTGCAATTTCTCACCTTTTCATGTTATTTTCATCTCTCTTTCATCTTTCTGGTGATGGATTGAACCAGTTGAGGTGTTGCTAATTTAATAGTTAAGGAACACTTACAGAAGACTTTGGTTGGGTGGTATGACGCTATACACTGAGCGAAGGTAGAAATGTGTCAACCTTTATACAGCTACAGGCTATATTTGCATGGCTGTGGACAGGACTGCTTTACGTTATTTACACATTAAGGGCGGCTAAGAAACGTGGAGGAATGTGAAAATACAAAGCAGGACATGAACCAAACAAGCCAAGACGAGATGTTTTTTAAAGGAGTAGTGAAGCTGAATTTAGTTGTTTATGGTCGGCAAGCAACGTCGCAACTTGTTCACGTGTGTGTGCATATCAGCTATTTTACAGAGTCAGAACTATCATTTTTATAATATTAATTATGTTGTTTTTAGGACTAAGGTTTTTTTTTTGCACTGATATAATCTATCATATATAATAATATTACTAAATATTATTTTAAATATTGAAAATATCAGAACTTGTCGATCAAGTTCCAAATAAATAATGAAAAAATCAAATGTGATAAAGTATCTTTAAATAACATTACCTAATAGTTATTAAAATACAAATATTTTTGTTAAAATTCTAGCAAAAATAACCAGCATATATATAATATATATATATATATATATATATATATATATTAAAGTTTTTGTCCATACCGCCCATTTTGATTTGTTCCGTTTGTCAGGATTGCTGGTATTAAAATGAGAAAACAGACGATTACTTCGAAACAAGTGAACATGCTCATGTCTGTATCAGTCCCCTCCCTTCAAAAACCAAAAAATGAGTTAATTAGTTAAAAGTTAGTTGAGCTAGTCAGCGAGTTTTTGATTGGTGTGTGCTGTGCCCTGCTGCTGTTGTTGTTGTTGACGTGTGGTTTCTGGCAGGGCTGTCCTCTCCTGGGTCTCTAAAGAAGCCAGCGGGGAAATTCGATTTCAGCGCCCTGTCAGCACAGACGAGGTCCCCCCGAATGGCCTTCACACACCACCCGCTGCCCATGCTGGCAGGCGTGAGACCAGGTGAGACAGACACACTCCAGCAGGGAGAGAGAGAGAGAGAGAGAGAATGGAGGGGGAAAGGAGGGATTTAAAGTATTAGATTGCAGCGTAGGCTTCTGATTGGTCCAAAAGTCCTATTATGGTACCACACTAGTCCAAAATTGCCCTCAGTGGCTTTTGATTGGCTCTAAACAGTAGCGAGTTATTGATGGAGACCTCTGATTGGCTGGGCAGAGAGACAGTGAGAGTAAGGTGCTGCCACAGTTCATGAACGACCCCATCCATCCATGTACCCTCTTGCTCTCCATCTTTTCCACTCTTTTGTCATCATCATTTCATCCACAGCTTTTCCCTCCATTTTTCAAGCGTTGAAAAGTCCTCATGTTTCTTTGAATGTTTAATTTTGTTAATTTGATTTATTTTAAAGCAAATTATGTGTCGCTCCAAGATGTTCTGTGAAAACTGACGTACAGTGGAGTTTACAACTCTTGTTTGGGATGGGGCCAAGTATCGATTCTTATCTGATTTGAATGAAATTTCACTTTCACTCAAATGTGCGTTCTTCCACCATTGTGGATGAAAACCATACTCTTGACAGTGTTTCCCGCACCACTATTTAGCTGTATGTGCCTGTAATAAAATCTACAGTGTGAAAAATACAATGTGAGCAGTGTAATCCAATTCCCAAACAAATGACTCCTCTTATGAGTAGTGAACCAAAAACGCTTATGAATCAGCTCAGAGCAGTTGGACTCGCTTGCTGAACTGCAAGTCCCGTTTGACTCCACGATATACCAATAACGCTGTGATATATTGTACTGAAGGCTTGTCAGACCATTTTTTGTTCCACATTAATTTGTCCCAAGTCTGTTGCAACAGTAAATGCAGGAAGAACTGTATTTCTTTCTACCCACAAAATTTCCTCTTCAAAATTATTAAAAGAATCAATAAGGAATCGGAATTGTTAAAAGGATCCAATCATAACCAGAATCCCTACTGAAAATATTTGATTTCATTTCCAGGACATTTGTACATCTCTTTGCGATGAGTGGTGCTCATTTTATCATTAAAGAACAGCGCTCAAAATGTCGGAGAGTTGAGTTCTGGATTCGGTGATTCGCTCATTTTGTTCTCATTTCAAACATTCTCATTTCAACTTCCTTGTGAATCACCAGCGACTGTTTGCGGTTGAAGAAAAGAGAAGGAGAGGGACGGAGACACAAACGGGAGAAGCCATGAGGGAATGTTTAGAAAGCTTCCCAATGCGTAACAGATGCGTGACCCAGAGAATCGTATAAAAACTGTACGTTTCCCTCTCTCCGTTTTTAAAATTAGCCAGCGAGCATGTTGCTTGTTATACAGGCATGCTGTCATTCATATTGGCACAGGACAAAATGTGAGTGAGAGCATGTGTATGTGGGGGATGATGCTCTTATCGGGCTCTTCTTGGCAGGCATGTTCGGAACGCCATGAAAATCCCGTCAGTAAAACGATGATATTCAGAGGCATTAAGACTGCACTCTCACAGGCCACTCAAAACGTCTCCATTCCCACCCAGAGGAGAGCGATTCAAAGCTCCCCTCCGTGTTCTCCCTGATGTCCCGGATGTTTAATCCCATCCGATGGCCCTGGGAAATCGCAGAATTCCTATCCGTTCGGGTCCGACTGCAGCCGGCGAGGCCTAATCAAGTAAAGGTCAGCGGGACAGAGAGCTGCGGCGGCTTTAAATGGATTATACGTGCGTGTGATTATGGAAGTTTTTCTCCGGCAGACGCTTCTGGTTAGAATGTTTATGTAGAGTCGAGACAGTGGAAAAAGCAAGGTTTGCGTTAGGCCGGGGGAAGAGGGCAGAATGCGTGCATATGAGAAAGACTGTCTCGCTGCCGTTTCTAATGCGTTTGTGTGAGTTATGGATGGATGTTGGCCGCTGCTGTGAAAGAGATACTGTGGTTTGCTTTTGTGAGTGATGAATAACTCTTGTGGAGATTGAGAAGATACCGTTTTTTTGTTTGTGTGTGTGTGTGAGGGCGTTTGTGTGTGTGTGTGTGTGTGTGTGTGTGTGTGTGTGTGTGTGTGTGTGTGTGTGTGTGTGTGTGTGTGTGTGTGTGTGTGTGTGTGTGTGTGTGTGTGTGTGTGTGTGTGTGTGTGTGTGTGTGTGTGTGTGTGTGAGTGTGTATGTGTGTTTATTGGCACCCCATAGCGCCTGGCTCCTGCCCAGTACCTAATGAGATTAAGAAGCACCAAAAAAAAAAAAAATAGAAAAAAGAAAGACTGAAGAAAAAGAGGGAGTTAGAGATAGTCAAAAAAGAGGGACAGGATGAGATAGATAAAGAGGAAACGGAGGATGGTGGAAATGGCATTTAAAGAAACAGTATATCCAAAAAGTACATTTCTGTCAACATTTACTCATCCCCATCTCTTACCAAACCTGTATGACTTATTTTCTTATGTGGATAACAAAAGTAGACATTACTCAGAATGTCCCTGCTGCTCTTTTCCATATAATAGAAGTGAATGGGGAGCTGCAAGGAGCAAAAATGTACACTTTTAATTTAATTAATATGACTTATATATGTGCTTTATTTCTTTAAGTCTTCTGAAGACATACACTGCTGTTCAAAATTTTAGGACAAGTAAGAGAAATTAATACTTTTTTGAGCATTAAATTGAGTGAAAGTGGCCGTAAAGACATTTACACATGATTTTTATTTGTACCGTTCTTTTGAACTTTCTATTCATCAAAGAATCCTGAAAAAATATGATACCTCCACTGAAATTTTAAGTAATTTACTGAGAATATTTGAGAGTCTTTAAAGAGGTTTTTCAGTATATGGAAAACAGCAGCATGAACTTTAGTTCTCCTTTTGGGATTCATGTGGGTGAATAAATTCAAAATGTCAATTTTTAGGTGAGCTATAACTGTAAGGAAAGGACATTATTTTAAGAGGGATGAGTTTTAAGAATTTAGGTTTATATGAACACACACACACACACACACAAATGCTAATATCCCTAATATCCCAATACACTGTGTATCTCACACACATATATCGCTCACTCTTTCTCTCTCTCTCTCTTTCTCAGGGAGTCCGCGTGCCTCAGCCTCTGCCCTTCATTTCCCTGCTCCCTCCATCATCCAGCAGTCCAGTCCATATTTCACCCACCCCACCATCCGCTATCACCACCATCAGGACCCGCTCAAAGAGTTCGTCCAGTTCGTCTGTGCTGACGGCTCGGGGCAGCCGGGGGCACAGGTAACACACACACACCATCATCATGATTCAAAACGGCACCAGTGGATGGGACACACACACACACACACACACACACACTGACGCACATCTCTGCTAAAGTCCCTCTCTCTTTCTCCTTTCTTCCTTTCTCTTTCTCTCCATTATCTAACACTTGACAGTCTCCGTTTCTCATGTTTTGAGTTTGATTTCATCCTCTCATTCCTTGTAAAGTGTCATTAAACACTAAAACATATTTTTCTAAACAGATATGGTCCTGCTAAACAATGATTGGATGCATCATCATGTGGATGTGATGTAGAACCTAAAATTGCTCTAAAAAGTGGTGTGGGGACAAATTTTAATCAGTTGAGTCGTTCAGTTCATTAAGCATCTGTTTTCTTTGCACCACTGCAAAGCTTAAAAAAAAAAAAAAACTTGTTATATTTCCCCAAAATAAGGGGAAAATTTATGAAAGCATAATGTGCTATATCTGAAGTCATACACTGTAAAAAATTATTTTCATGATTTATCACATTTTTTCTTTTGTCAAATATAGTTTGATAATTAATGTGGTTCAGATAACATAATATTTTGAGTTTCTGTTGATTAAACCAATCGCCTTCATTGTATTAACTCAAATCTTTAATTTAAATTAACTAAAAATTTTAAGGCAACCAGGTAACTTACTTTTTTAGGTTAAACCAACAATTCTTTTTTACAGTAGTTTGTGTTAGGAACAGACTGAAATTGTTCATTTGTTCACTGACAAAATCTTGCCTTCTATAAACATTTAAAATTTTTTAGATTAAACGCAGGTATACATGTGATTTGAGGGAGGATTTTCTTTGAGTAGCCAATGAAATTTCAGTATGTTCCTCACACAAAGCTATTGTATATCTTCGCTTGGAATATAGTGCTGTTATGATGCTTTTATGTCCTTTTCGGTGCTAATATAATAATTAACAAATTATTTTAAAAAATAATAATTCAAAAGTAAATATGTAAAGATTTAATATTAGTCTTATGTAGGTTGGAGAGAATTGCCTTTTTGTTTTATAAATAAAACACAATAACATGATTAAAAATTGTGAGACTGCAAATGAGAGTTTTATGGGCGGAGTTTAGCAAAAGGTCAATTGGTAAAATAAATGTAGATGTAAGTTTTTGCCTCTTTCAAAACTGAGCCGAACTAAAATGTTATGTTATATGACACTTTAATAACTCGGTGTATGTGTGTACGTTTATTAAGTTTTCAGTGTCTTTGTACGTTTGTAACATTCCAATCTCATCTTTTGTGATTGCACGCCTCCACATTTCTGTATCTGTGTGTGAGTGTGTGCCTCTTTCACCCCCTCACCATCTGTATGTGTGTGTGTGTGTGTATCTGCAGCCTAACGGGAGCGGTCAGAACAAACTGCCCGGCTCCTTCTTACTGCCACCTCCTCCTCCTCCGGTAGCGCGGCCGGTGCCGATGCCCCTCCCCCTGCCCGAGCACAAACCCAGCCACACACACCCCGAGAGCGGAGTCGGCTCCCCGGCCTCGCCCTGTAAGTGTCCGCTCAAGCACCAGACCCACCAGAGCCCTTGAAATCGCCCCATTACCGCTGCGCTGAAACAACTCATCAACTCTTTGAGTGATAGGGCCACGATTAGCTAAACATACCCTACGCAAGTACAGCGACGCAGACAGTTCTAGCTACGCAAGTTTAATTTCACCTGTCGCTGTGTTCAAAAATTTTTGCATAAATATCGTCTGTTATGGTCCATTTTCTCTTAAAGTTATTTAAGCATTTTACGTTTATATGGAGCCCTGCAAAGGATATGCAAGAAAAAAAAGTAAATCGAGGGAATTAATTAGTAAATCGTGTGCATGATTTACTAATTCGTTCCCTCGATTTGCTAAATCGTGTGCACGATTTGCTATTTTGTTCCCGCCATTTGCTAAATTGTGTGCACAATTTACTATTTCATTCCCTCGATTTGCTAAATCGTGTTCACGATTTACTATTTTGTTCCCTCAATTTGTTAAATCGTGCGCACGATTTACTATTTCGTTCCCTCGATTTGCTAAATCGTGTGCACAATTTACTATTTCGTTCCCTCGATTTGCTAAATCGTGTGCACGATTTACTATTTCGTTCCCTCGATTTGCTAAATCGTGTGCACGATTTGCTATTTTGTTCCCGCCATTTGCTAAATTGTGTGCACAATTTACTATTTCATTCCCTCGATTTGCTAAATCGTGTGCACAATTTACTATTTCATTCCCTCGATTTGCTAAATCGTGTGCACAATTTACTATTTTGTTCCCTCAATTTGTTAAATCGTGTGCACGATTTACTATTTCGTTCCCTTGATTTGCTAAATCGTGTGCACGATTTACTATTTCGTTCCCTCGATTTGCTAAATCGTGCGCACAATTTACTATTTCGTTCCCTCGATTTGCTATATCGTATGCACGATTTACTAATTCATTCCCTCGATTTGCTATATCGTATGCACGATTTACTAATTCATTCCCTCGATTTGCTAAATCATGCGCACGATTTACTAATTCATTCCCTCGATTTGTTATATCTTATGCACGATTTACTGTTTCATTGCCTCGATTTGCTAAATTGTGCACACAATTTACTATTTTGTTCCCTCAATTTGCTAAATTGTGTGCACAATTTACTATTTCATTCCCTCGATTTGCTAAATCGTGTTCACGATTTACTATTTTGTTCCCTCAATTTGTTAAATCGTGCGCACGATTTACTATTTCGTTCCCTTGATTTGCTAAATCGTGCGCACGATTTACTATTTCGTTCCCTCGATTTGCTAAATCGTGCGCACAATTTACTATTTCGTTCCCTCGATTTGCTATATCGTATGCACGATTTACTAATTCATTCCCTCGATTTGCTAAATCATGCGCACGATTTACTAATTCATTCCCTCGATTTGTTATATCTTATGCACGATTTACTGTTTCATTGCCTCGATTTGCTAAATTGTGCACACAATTTACTATTTTGTTCCCTCAATTTGCTAAATTGTGCACACAATTTACTATTTTGTTCCCTCAATTTGCTAAATCGTGCATGCAATTTACTATTTCGTTCCTTCGATTTGCTAAATCGTGCGCACAATTTACTAATTTGTTCTCTCGATTTACTATATCGTGCACACGATTTATAAATCGAGGGAACAAATTAGTCAGTTGTGCACACGATTTAGCCTACTATTTTTTTTTCTCCTTCATGTCATGTGCGGGGCTCCATACAGTTATATCTAGCTATAATAAAGTAACAGGTTTAGTGGTACAGATATTTAAAGGAAACTCTAGCGCCCCCTTGAGTACTGAAATGTTAACGCAACAATAACACACCCTTGTATGTACAATACCAGACTAAGCATTCCTGTCTGCATTTGCATACTTGCGTAAAGTATATTTCTGGCTTTAGATGCCCTGCTCTTCTCCATCTTCCTTTTTTCTTTGTTCATTTTCCTTGTTCAGTTCCCTTTTCATCCTGCTTTTTCATTTATTTATCCGATTGCAATCAGTCACAGACTTTTGCAATTGAATGGGGATGGAGACACTTTGCTGCCTCCCATTGGCAAAAAAATCAGCCAATAATTCCCATAAATCAACATCCCTCCTCATCGCTCTCACTTTTCATTTTTCTTTCTTTCTTTTCTTCTTTCAAGAGATCAAATTCAGGGCAGCTGGCACGGACTCCAAACAAACAAACAAAAAAATGACGCCCCACATTAAGTGCCTTTCCATTGACACATCAAACTAAATACAAAAAGGAAATGTGTGTAGACGTGCAGGTGAAGGGATTTGTGATGTGTCTGGCAGTGTGTGAGAGCGGGCGGCACTGGGTTTTGGGTCTTTGCTTGGGATGTGTGTGTGTCGGGTGCTGTCCGCAGGGCGGGTGGGCAAAAGGAGGAGCCTGGTCAAGCAAAATCTTTCAGAAGACCATCCCTTCTTTTTTTCCCTCCTCACACATGAATGTTCTTTTTCTTACTGTGTTTTCTCATTCGTTCATTTCATATCTATGGAATGGTGTATCGGTCTCAACCTGTTGTATCACTTTTTTTTTTTACCTTCCATCTTTCAGTGCTTTTACACACAACAGCCTTTTTTCAGTCATATTTCAGACTCAATCACACACTCACACACAACACACACATTCACATACTTGCAAACACACTCAGTCTCATAAACACCTCTTATCTCATGGAGTCCACTCCGCACAACTGCCCTGAATTTGACATTTGATTTTAAAAGTGAATTTATTTTTATTTTTATTTTTTTCAAATTTACATTTTGCTGTTTTCAACTGAATGTTTGATATATATAAATATATATATATATTTGTTTTTTCCATTCAAATCGTCCTTCCCTTTTTTTCACAACTTCTCTGAGTTTAAAAATTGAAAGTGGATTTTAGACTGTTTGAATTTGAATTTTGAACTGAAAATTTGAATTTTTCCATTCAAAAATCCTCCCTCCTACTTTGCACAACTGCTGTGAATTTTAAATGTGAATTTAAAAGCCCAATGAATTTTTAAATTTAGGTGTTTTTTAACTGAAAGTTTTTATTTTTTTTCACACATTCAAATCTTCCCTTCCAAAATGCAGTTTAATCCACATCAGCCATTTATCAAAAACCTTTAGCACTCCTGAGCAGGCAAATATAGTTATCATGACTCCGATGAAAATTATACGTTTTCTATAAAAATCGGGTTGATGCAGGTGCTGCACTTAATACTGTTAAAAATGTGATTTCTACACAACCAGCAGCGTGAACTGAAAAAAAAAAAAAAAGATTTCAAACATATTTCAAGCACTCATTCTGTCTGCCATTGGTCCAAGGACTATAATACCTAGAGAAATCTATCCATTAGCATTCCCATTCATCTCAGTGGCAGTTTTTTGGCTGGTGTGTTTGCTAATGTTTGATTATGGGTTCTCAGTGCCAAGCCCTTCAATATTGACTATCCTGAGCTGTGTCATTAAAGCCAACAGAAGACAAACTGGTAGTGCTGACCAGCCAAACCTTGACTCTTTGGTTAGAGTCGGACCGCATTTTTAGGACCTTTTTTTTTTTTGTATCTACTAGCAGTTTATACGATTTTAGAGCACTTACTATTCAATACTGCATTTGTAATATACATTTTCAGGAATTATTCAGTTGTTTAATTTTTTTCAATTTAATTGATATATTGTCCTAACCATCCCCTGACCCTAAACACACAACCGTTGGTCACCCTCTTGAAATATTTAACATAACTTGTAATATATGAGGCCATATATTCTGGTTTTAAATTCAGTTTTGATGGAAATAAAGACCTTAAGTTATTTTTCAACATATAAGCAAGATATATTCTGTGTATGGATGACACAAGACTTCTCGTCTGGTGTGTGACCGACTTAACAAAGTGTAGTATACGGTAAAACTGTTTGCGCTGCAAACTAGTGTGTTTATTAGTACATTAATAAATTAAAACAATACAAAAACAAACACCAGTTTACAGTCAGTCGGCATAATGAACTGTTTTTCCACAGCTAAAATAACTGGAGATGACCATTGAACATCAAATTTAAAATGGTCGCACCTGCTCTTATGTTAGAAATTAGGTGGAAACATTATAAAAATGTAAGCATTTCTGTGGGTCTAGTCTTTGCATCTGTTTGTTTTAAGTTTAATTCAGATCTCCTCTGTTTGAGCAGAATTGACGGTAACATTTAAGAACACATATTCACTATTAACTACAATTTTGCCTCAATAAACTCCTAATAAGGTACTTTTGTAACATTTAAGTTTAGGTAATGGGTAGTGTTAAGGGATGTAGAAAAAGGTCGTGCAGAATAAGGCATTAATATGTGCTTTACAAGTTCTAATAAACAGCTAATATGCATATTAAAAGGCAACTAGTTAAAAGGAAGAATTGGACCCTAAAATAAAGTGTAATTCCATATAGTGCACACTTCAACCCACATGTTTATTTTGCATTTTAGTGGCAGTAATTAAAAAATGAGCTTGAAATTTTTACAATGCAAGTACAAAAATCACAGCTGTGAATGCTGACAGACGTGTGTGTGTCCCAGCAGCATACCCAGCGCCAGGCTCCACAGCTTCCAACAGGTTTGTCGGCATCGGATCACGGGACAACAACTTTCTGAACATCCCACAGCAGACTCAGGTACATGCACACACGCAGACTTACTTCAGGGACATGTGCGGCATGCTGTTAATTAGCCTACCACAGACAGTATGTGTATAAACAACCGGGAAACATGTTTGCAGTAAATACACTTTCAATTGAAGCTTAGCAGGCAAGCGGGGAGCATTTTGTCTATTTTGATTTCACTCTCGAACACACATTTCTGCGTTTAAACCCTCGGGCCTGCTTGTCTGGTAGGCTTCTAATGAAAGTGTATTTACTGTAAACGCATGTCCTGTTTGTTTATACACACTGAGGGATGAGTCTGTGGTAATCAGCAGATGCGGCACGTAGACATTAGGTTGAAAAAAACCCAGAATATTCCTTTAAATTGAAAATAGCAGGCTCTTCAGTCCATCCATCAATCATGTGTTTTTGATCAGCGGGTCTGAGCGCTGTTAAGTGCGTGTGGTTGGTAGCAGTCTAGGCTCTCTGGGGGTTTGCTGCTCATGTCAAATGGATTTTGTGGCCGTGTTCCCACTCGCACCAGCTACAAAAACCACAAGCGCTAACACTGAGACCATACACATGGAAACAATTGTTTCCTCCTCCTCATTGACTCCAAAACCAAATGTCTTATGATTCATCAGATTTATTATGCAAGTAAGTATGACGTTACATTGTCCTGTTCTTTGTATTGTAAATCCTGCATAAACATTTAGACACTTAACAAAACATACTTTTTAACGCGTCTGTTGATTGATGGTGGGAAAATTTAGAACATTAGCAGTGAAAATCTATTTTGCAATACTTCTAGTAAGATTTTATACACTACCGAACGAACGTTTGGTGTCTTAGGACCAGCTTGCGCCAACACAAACCCACCATCGGTGTTAAAAAACTACTGTCAGCATTTACTAAATACTTTTTCACGCGGTGAAAAATTAGTGCATGGACACAGTTATTTTTGCGGCTGTCCTTATTGCATATGCATTTGTACGAGTTTCCCTTTCGGATGCAAAATTTATGGGAGGAGACTATATAAATGAATCATGCAAGATGATTTACTAAGGTTTCTGCTAGTCAGTTTCCTGGCATTTGTACCATTATTTAACACCCAAAAAGCATGTTTTAAATCAGACACTTATTTGTGTTGCTCTTGGTAGATTGCGTTGGTCATTATGGAAATGATCTGGCTGCGTTTGTTTCTTTAATTTGAATGTCGTCAGTAGATTACGCGCAGAACTTTCCACTCCCATCAGAACTTTTATGGGATTGTGCTCTCAAGCTAATTTGCCCTGTTTATTAAATCTGGCCCTTAATGTTTTTGAAAAGATTCTTCTGCTCACCAAGTTTGCATTTATTTGATCAAACATATAGTAAAAACAGTAATATTGTGAAATATTTTTACAGTTTAAAAGAACTGATTTCTATGTGAATATAGTTTAAAATGTAATTTATTCCTGTGATCAAAGCTGAATTTTCAGCATCATTACTCCAGTCTTCAGTGTCACATGATCCTTCATAAATCATTCTAATATACATACATTAATACAATAATACATTTATTAACTTAAAAATTATTATAAATGTTGAAAACAGTTGTGTTGCTTCATATTTTCATGGAAACCATGATATATATTTTTTCTTTCTTTGATTAATAAAAGTTTAAAAGAACAGCATTTATTTGAAATATTTAATGTATTTGAAATTTTTTGTAACATAAATGTCTTTACTCTCACTTTTGATAAATTGAATGCATCCTTGCTGAATAAAATTAATATATATATATATTAGTCCTTATGGGCTTTGGAATTATGTAATGGCAGTACAGATGAATGTGCAGCTCTATTAGATATGAGATTAGTCTTTCTCCATCTCTTGGTTCAATGCCACCTGTCACAAAAACGTGAAGAAGACCCATTATGATTTTCTCCCTGTTCTTGTTCTGGCTCATTGCAAAGAATTTTCCACATATGTGCCACCACATGGAGCTCTGCAGGGAAAAAGATCCTTGATGAATCCTAGTAAACTTCTAGTTATAATATTTCAGCTGAGGAAAAAAGTTTAGCCCACAGTGTGGGTAATACTGTCGTTCTCGCTATCTTTTGTCATTTTTAACTTACTAACTAGCAAGTAATATAGTTTTTACATATTGCAGGTGGATATGCTGTGACAGACTGAGCATTGATTTAGTTCACATGTGTTAAAAAGTACTTTTAACATGCAGATCTATGCAAGAGAGAAAGTCTGACATACTGAGGGGGAGAGAGAGAGAGAGAGAGTGTCACGTCCCGACTGTCTGGTTGCCCTCAGCAACCAGACATGATGTCATAGGTTGTTGAACATGAACTTCAACTCGAGGGAACTTAAGAAAAAGGATGGACACTACTGGCGAGAAAGAAATGAAAAAATAATATGGGTCCTACAGGGGTCCGTAGAATTTAAAAGTTAAACTTCCTGTAACTTAAAACATCAGTAAGTCTTGTTTTTCTCTTCAGACACCGTCATTGTTTAAGCATTTGTTTTGCCAGAGGAAGCAGTAACATAAACGCAGCGACACTGTGCTCTCTGAGCTGGTCTGTGTAGTGTATGAGTGTTCAGCAGTGTGTCCACTGGACTCTAGTGGTTATTCTGAGAACTGTCACTGTATTTCCTCTGAATTGTGTGATGTAGGCCTGCACTGATAGAAACAAATGTTAAAGAAATGGTTCTCTTAACAATGAAATCTAGTGTTTGCATATACTCAGGGCCGTTTCTAGACTTTTTGGCACCCTAGGCAAGATTCCTATTAACACCCCCCCCCCCCCCCCATTTTTGTGAGTCAATTCTACTAGCTCTCTGCATGTTATATATTTACAAAAATATTTATAAGAACCCATGCATGAAAAAAAGATGATGAAAAAAAAATTTTAAACATATATTTCAGAGCAAACTGAAACTCTTAAGCTAGTTAAAATTGTATTCTACTCACAAAAATGATAGTTAATAAAATAAACTACATGAAACTGTTATTAGTTTAACTCTAAATACAATCTAATGAAGATGGTATTTTGGTGTTCATGTAGCCTACAGAAATAAAATATTTTTAAGAATGTTTTTTTTTCTCCAAAGTTAAAAAATGTGTTGAATAACAATACACCACTCATTTATGTTCTATAATTGTTTTAGCTTCTCTTTCTACAGTAGCATCTGCCTTGTGTTTCTCCAAAAATGTGTTGAGTGCACCTTATGATTGTTTGTAGAATTAATATAAAACTCTCCAGCAGAAACAGATTCTCGTGATCTACACACCCAAATCACAATGCCTGTCTGTCTGTGACTTCAACTGCACTATTACAGCATGAAGAAATGTATATATTTGATGTTTTTAAGTTATTTCTTGATATGCACTGAATTCATGTAAACTAATTTTTATTTATTTATTTTTTGTTTGTTTTTCTGTTGAAGCTATGTTCGTTTGGCAGGTCCACGCTGGTTGTCAAACTTGTCATAGTTATGGTACTATCACTTGGTCAATTTACACTAAACAGCCATCTCTGATAATGATTTTTTTATTCAACTTTATTATGCTATAAATTAATATTCCGTTGCTGAAATGAGCATGACGTGGTAAACCTGTCCTGTGTTAATATGCAGTGTCATGTTTTGCTCGTGATGATGGAGCAACTTGTATAGAACAGAACAATTAATCAATTAGTAACATACCTGCATATTTCGCTTTCTTTTTCTCATCCTCTTTCTGAAACTAAAACACTTAATCCAGTAAGCATGGATAACGACGTTCCCTGCCGCCTTCTACGTCTCATTTCTCTATTCTCTTATTAACAGCAGCGGTTGAATCTGAGAGCTCACTTAACATCCCGATGCGATCCACTAGCCTATCACCAGGAGACTTGTCACTCAGATAATCGCAAGTAACGTTAGCCTAATCATAATGCCTCAAAATAGCAAAAGTACGAAATAATAATATTAGTAATAATAATAATAATAATAATACAATAAATAAATAAAAAATCTTGGAGGGGCGGGGGCTCTCACTGGCGCCCCCCAGCTGTTTGCGCCCTAGGCGACCGCCTTGCTTGCCTATGCCTAGAAACGGCACTGCATATACTGTACTTGCCTTCATGTCATTCCAAAACCACATGAACCTGGAAATGTCAAGGAATTTTCCAAGACTGGAAAAGTGTTTTATATACACTACCTTTCAAATGTTTGGGGTTGGTAAGGTTTTGTAAGTTTTTGAAAGAAGGGCCAAGGGCCAGTGCTATTGTGAAATATTTATTAAAATTTAAAATAACTGTAGCATTAAAATAGCATCATTACTCCAGTCTTCAATGTCACATGACCCTTCAGAAATCATTTTGATTTGATGCTCTAGAAACAATTATAATTATTGTTATTATTATTATCAATGTTGAAAACAGGTGTGCTGCTTCATATTTCTCTGGAAACCCTTTTTTTCCCCATGATTCTTTAATGAATGGAAAGTTCAAAAGAACATTTATTTGAAATATAAATCTTGGTAACACTACTTAAAGCCTTTATATATAATGTATTATAAAAAAGTACTGGTAACACTTGAGACTTTACAATAAGTATGGTCTCATTTATTAACATTAGTTAATATATTAACTAACATGAACTAACAATGAGCAATACATTTGTTACAGTGTTTGTTAATCTTTAACATTAGTTATTAAAAATACTGTTCATTGTTTGTTCATGTTAGTTCACTGTGCATTAACTAATGTTAACAAATACAATATTTGTTTTAAAATATGTATTAGTAAATGTTGAAATTAACATTAACTGAGATTAATAATTGCTGTAGAAGTGTTGTTCATTCTTAGTCCAAGTTAAGTAATATAGTTTACTAATGTTAACTAATGAAACCTTATTGTACAGTGTTACCAAAGTTTTTTTAATGCATTAATTATGCCTGGTAATGCATCGTGTAATGCATTGTATGGTCTTATGAATAATTGTAACCACGTTTATAATACATTGTAACACTTATGTTAATATACATGACAAGCAATCGATTTCAGATGTCACATGGAATCTGCAAATATTATAATGTATTTTAACGTTGGTTACAATTACTTATGAAACAATATATTGCATTATAATGTACATTATGAATACCTTCTTAATACCATATACATACAAAGACTAACTAAAGTGTAACAATATTACTGTTTTTGACACTTTTGATCAGTTTGATGCTTCCTTAATGAATGAAAATATTCATTTCTTTAGAAAAAAATTACTGACCCTAAAATTTAAATAAAAAAAGTCATTATTTAGTATTAACTCAGTCTATGTATATTCAGATATTGCACATTTGTAACGGCAAACAAAATTTGTTCCACGGAAGCAAAAAAGTCCTGGGTTTTGAATGACATGAGTAAAATTAACATTTTCATTTTTGAGTGAACTATTTGAAAATGAATTGGTTAGAAATCCCAGCTATTAGGCAGGAATGTGGGACTGAACTAAGGTTTTAGTTTGCTTCTGTTGAATTTTAATTTTTTTGTTTTCCTTTTCTTACAGTCATGGTTCCTTTGACAAGACTTTTCATGAACACACAGACAAAAATCCACAATGAAAACTGGAAGTGGAGTCACGAAGCTAAGTATGGAACTTTCCCACATGCCCCCCTGTAAAGTCTCACTCAGACACAAACACACACACACACACACACACACACACAATTCCCAAAAACCTGGCAAATCTGGAAAACCTCGGCATTACCCTGCCAGTCTGGAGAGCTCGGAGAACCATCCAAACCATCCAAAGCAATGATGAACCAGCTCTCGACATCTTTGTCGTGTTCCTGAGGCATCCAGCACACTGACCAATCCTGTTGACCTTTTTTTAATTTGTTCATACATCCGCCAGTCATACGCCATGCTGAGGAAAATCCATCTCTTCCCAGTCAGAACTCTATTCGGAAGTTGAACTCCTTGAAAAGGGATATTTGAAATGGAACCTGGATGATGTCAATCATGGATGCGTGTGATTGGATGGAGAGACTCGGCAGGAGCCCTCTGATTGGCTCCGGATTTGCTGATCTTGATGACGGCCTCCAGTGCAGTGTGAACTCGACATCCTCTCGCTGTTTACCCGTTGACAAGCAATAGACTGTGAGCGAAACAACAGATAACACTAACCGTGTGCAATTCACCTAAACGTATGCACTATATGATTAATGAAAAGGGTTGACAGATGCTTTGGCCTTAGATTTGCGATGTGGAGTCAGGCTACATGTGTCTAAGGTAAAACACACACAGATGTGTACCAGCAGAGCAATAGAACACAAACACACCGCACTACACCGAGACGCACATCACAGCATCATATAGACCGCTGATCACAGGAGTGGGAAGGGTCAAGCACGAGTGACCTTAATGTCCAGCTTGTGACTCAAAGATAATTTTTCATTTTGTAGTGTTTATGAATTAAAAGTAGGGCTGCACGATTAATCGCATGCTATTCTCACGCGCATTTCGTCAGTAAAGCCGGTTCCCTGATTACCGCTAAATCACCATCACCTGCTTTCAAATGAAGCGGCATTTAATAGACAGAGCCGTAGATCACTGAAAAGCCACGCAATATCGCGTTCATATCGCAGATGAATCGCCTTCGATAATGAACGCGATATTGCGTGGCTTGTCTGTGAACTACGGCTCCGTCTATTAAAAGGCGCTCCGTTTAAAAACAGGTGATGGCGATTTAGCGGTAATCAGGGAACCGGCTTTACTGACGAGACACGCATGACAATCTCATGCGATTAATCGTGCAGCCCTAATTAAAAGGCCAGTGATTTGGGTCATTAAAGGGTTTTGGCGCATCTAGGGCTGCACGATTAATCGCATGAGATTGTCATGCGTGTCTCGTCAGTAAAGCCGGTTCCCTGATTACCACTAAATCGCCATCACCTGTTTTTAAACGGAGCGCCTTTTAATAGACGGAGCCGTAGTTCACAGACAAGCCACGCAATATCGCGTTCATTATCGAAGGCGATTCATCTGCGATATGAACGCGATATTGCGTGGCTTTTCAGTGATCTACGGCTCTGTCTATTAAATGCCGCTTCATTTGAAAGCAGGTGATGGTGATTTAGCGCAATTAGCGGTAATCAGGGAACCGGCTTTACTGACGAAATGCGCGTGAGAATAGCATGCGATTAATCGTGCAGCCCTAGG
Organism: Chanodichthys erythropterus; assembly: GCF_024489055.1. Classification (NCBI taxonomy): domain Eukaryota; kingdom Metazoa; phylum Chordata; class Actinopteri; order Cypriniformes; family Xenocyprididae; genus Chanodichthys; species Chanodichthys erythropterus. The sequence continues at coordinate 42,232,994 of NC_090232.1, forward strand.
CGCATCCATCGCTGACCTCTTCACTACCATCGATCAGTCTGAGTGGTTGTGCATCAGTATCTTACAGTCGGCCCTGAACACAAGGGCTTCTTCTTCTTTACTTTGAGTTTGGTTTTGCAGTACTACATTTTTTTGGTGGATGTCACAAAATCTTTCCATGTCATATTTCACCCCAAAACCAAATTAAAAAATATGAAATAATAAAAATAAAAAGAAAATAAGAAAGAAATATGATGATTTGAAATAAGCTTATTTAATGAATAAATAATCAGTATAATTTTAATGTGAAATTATTTTCATAATAATTAAGTCTGATAAATTAAATCTAATTCTCATTACCGTGTTGTAATGCAAAACATTTATTATTATTTTTATTTAATGAAAAAGAAAATGAAAATGTACGGAGCCCCGCACATGACATGCAGGAAAAAAAAACAGGCTAAATGATGTGCATGACTTACTAATTTGTTCCCTTGATTTATAAATTATGCACATGATTTTTTAAATCAAGGGAACAAATGAGTAAATCGTACATAAATTTAGTAAATCGAGGGAACGAAATAGTAAATTGCGTATAAATTTAGTAAATCGAGGGAACGAAATAGTAAATTGCGTATAAATTTAGTAAATTGAGGGAACAAATAGTAAATCATGCACACAATTTAGCAAATCAAGGGAACAAATCAGTAAATTGTGATTAAATTTAGTAAATCGAGGGAATGAAATAGTAAATTGTGCACACTATTTAGCAAAGCGAGGGAACGAATTAGTAAATCATGCATAATTTTAGTGAATCTAGGGAACGAAATAGTAAATTTTGCATAAATGTAGTAAATCGAGGGAACGAAATAGTAAATCATGCATACATTTAGTAAATCAAGTAAATTTAGTAAATCTAGGGAACGAATTAGTTAATCGATCGTGAATTTAATAAATCGAGGGAATGAAATATTAAATTGTGCATAAATTTGGTAAATCGAGTAAATTTAGTAAATCAGGCATAATTTTAGTAAATCTAGGGAACGAAATAGTAAATTGTGCACACTATTTAGCAAAGCGAGGGAACGAATTAGTAAATTGTGCGCAAATTTAGTAAATCTAGGGAATGAATTAGTAAATCGTTCATGAATTTAATAAATCGAGGGAATTAATTAGTAAATCATGCGTAAATTTGGTAAATTGAGGGAATGAAATAGTAAATTGTGCGTAAATTTGGTAAATCGAGTAAATTTAGTAAATCATTCATAATTTTAGTTAATCTAGGGAACAAAATAGTAAATCGTACACACTATTTAGCAAAGCAAGGGAATGAATTAGTAAATCGTGCTCTAGTTTAGTGAATTGAGGGAAAGACATAGTAAATCGTGCACACTATTATGCAAATCAAGGGAACAAATTAGTAAATTGTTCGTAAATTTAGTAAATCGAGGGAATGAAATAGTAAATTTTGCATAAATGTAGTAAATCGAGGGAACGAAATAGTAAATCATGCATAAATTTAGTAAATCAAGTAAATTTAGTAAATCTAGGGAACGAATTAGTTAATCGATCGTGAATTTAATAAATCGAGGGAACGAATTAGTAAATCGATCGTGAATTTAATAAATCGAGGGAATGAATTAGTAAATTGTTCGTAAATTTGGTAAATAAAGTAAATTTAATACATCTTGCACACAATTTACTTTTTCCTGCATGTCATGTGCAGGGTTCCGTAAAAATGTACTCAATTGTTGTCAGTGCAAAAAATCTCAATAACCCCAAAATAGGCTTAATTTTCTTTACTAATTTTGAATTTATTTCTTTTGATTCAGTGGTGAAATGAGACTTGGACATGTTTTTGTGACATTCGCCCCTTTCACTTGTGTTTGTTTTCTGGTTTTTGCGCGATTTTAGTTTGCATAACGTAGCCGCTCCTGCTCCGGCAGAACAGACCGCATGTGGAATTGTGCTTTCCAAAGTGTTTTTTGTTTTTAAAATAACAGGTTAAGAACAAATGGACAATCTCTAGTTTCCCTCTTCGAGCTCCATTAACCAGATGTTTGGGGTCGCTATTATGTCGACAGTGCTCTGCCCTTCCTACCAATCACAATCTCCATCACTTTACAGTTCGTTCATAACGTTACCCTCACTTTTCTTTTTTCTTTTTCCACAACTCAGTTTTTTTTTTTTCAGTTCACCGGTTCAGCCTCACTCACAAGACAATCTACATATGGCTGCCATTTCATTTAGCCTATCAGCATAGTGGTACATACATACACAAACATTGCACTATGACACACACCCACATCATTAAAGGACAAAGGGAAACCTTTAAACTCAAACCCCTCTATCAAACATGATTTTACAGTATGCAAATGTACATTGTATTTAAGTTTTAGATGAACTCAAAACAGAAAATGTCATTTTCAATACAAACCACTGACCTCACTAAATAACTGGACTGCCTGGCTGTCAATCACATGTCAGGGACTCTGATTGGCTGAGAGCTGACGATTTCATCATCCACTTGAAACACATCAAAGTGCCTCGGTGTCCCCTTTACATGCAATTCAGGGTCTTCACTTCATGTATAAGCTACAGAAAATATGTACAATATGTATCATGGGCTTAGCAAACAACATATGAGCAACTGCAAACATCATATTTATAGATCTATGTTATCCAGAACATATCATACTCATACTGTGTATATATATATGGACATATGTATAGTTCTTCCGCTTTGAAATTAGCTCTATGGCAGTCTAGTTATTTTTTGATCTTTAACCCGAGTCAGTGAGGTCATCGGAAAAACGTCCAAACATATTAAACCCACAAATCTCAGATCACCTCTTCAGAAGCGCAGTGTCCAATCAGGTCGGTGCGGATAGATCAAAAACGGACACAAACACACCTTCAGAACAGAAACCAATTTTTCAATTCTCTGTTGAAAAGTGTTATTATTGAGAGAAAAAAGCTATATGTGGACTGAGCCGTGTGCAATGTGTTGGGTAGATATCTGTGTTTGTCTTCAGATTTTTAAGAAAGAGAAGCGAGTGAAAAAAGACAAAAAAAAAAAAAAGAAAAGAAAAAGTTGAAGTCTGCAAGCTCCTGGACTCTAAACATGAGGGCCACAAAAAGAATCCCAGTCTTTGTAAGCGTTGGGGAATTTCATTTTTACTTTTCATTTATCTTTTTTAATGTTTTATTTGTAAGCTTTTGTTTTTAAACTATTTTAGGGGTGGGGCTGAAGGAACGATTTTACAAAAGCAAATGTATTATGACGAAAAAAGAAAGAAAAGAAAATACTGGTGCTTCTGTTACTCATAAGCGAATATTACCACACCAGAGCGACTGTTTCTGATGAGACAAGTTTTACGAACCTCTGTTTCTCTCTTTTTCTCTTTTGTATTCACTAAGGGGGGTTCAGATTTTTATATATATATATATATATATTGGTTCTGACAAAAGGCATTTTACTACAACCTTTAAGAAAGCAGTGCCCCTTCTTACTCCTTCAAATGTCCAGATAAATGGTGCATTCAAGTCATGTCTGGAAGATCGTATTTATGAGTCTTTTTAAGTGGAAAACTCGTGACATGGAGCAAACGATCGATGCATTTTCTGTTTTTAGCCAGCTAAGTTGCACATACAAGATACGATAGTATTGCACAACTACGCAATAATATATAATGATTCAGTTCAAAGCACCTTCATGATTTGAATAAAAAGCAAAAACACACCTGAGCCACATTCTTTATTCATCATTTTGTAGAAATAGTTAATGTTGCATTCACATGCTATCTGAATTATCATAAATATGAGACATGAATGTCCAGTTTACTACACAGCAAAATCCCCCTTGTTAAATCAACTCTGCTCAGAGTACATATGGTCCCTCTCTAAATAGTGTTAAAATAACACTCAAGCAGAGTTAAATTTAGTTAGATAATTAAGCAATTAATTAAGTAATGATTGCGCAGTAGTGATGAACACCTGCTGTTAACAAGCAGAATCACTGAAGAAATAAAAAACACAAGAACTACAAGTGACTTAAGTCACAGCCTTTAACAGCTCACGCTTCGGTTGCTCAACAACAAAACTGGAAAATCTCACGCAGCCATGTTAATCACATACTGTATATGATTAATCATTTAAAGGATACTGTTTGTTTTGTTTTATACAGGGGAAAAAATAGCCTGTATTTGACTGAAGTTGCAAGCTGACTATCTAGATAGCAAGTTCGTAATCATGACTTCAGAAGTGAGGAAGTAGGGAATTTCCGATAGCACGTGAAGGAGGCATTAATACAACCTTGCTGTATTTTTTGTAAAGAAGGTACAGCGGCATCATACTCCACGCGAAATGATTTGAACGTCATAATTGCAGCTTCACAACTTATAAAAACGAACTTCCCAGGAGGACTTGAACGCACCAAAACACCAGATGAATATGCAGAAAAGCATGTTTTGGTCGGAGGAATGGCCATTATTAGGGGTCAAGACTCAGAATACATTAGAGGGTTCGTCACAAGCAATCGGTTCACATTCGCTCCAAATCTCGGATTCATTTAGATGAGATCGTGTCGATGTAAACGTGAGTAGGGTTTTGTCAGTCATAGTTTAGAGCACACGTGGTTCGAGACGAGAGGCAGAAATATGCCACGGCCGCCCCATATCGTCCTGGAAACACTTCCTGTATGTAAATGAGCTCCCATAGTGTTCGTGCTGTAGTGTATAGGTGAGCATTTAAAGGTTGTCCCATTCAAAGTGCCTTTTGTTCACAGACACCATCTTGTAAATGATGAACACCCGTCTTTCCTTCTTCTGAGCTTTCTCAAGCAGTATACACAGTATATAGTACTACACGAAAATGGATGTGATTTCGTTCTTTTTATTGTACGATGATGGAAAAAAAAGTTATAAAGACAAAAAAAAAATTGGGTCCCTTTCTCTCCGTACCTCTGTCTTTATCGTTCTCTCGCTCTTGGCACTGTAGATGTCTATCCTAATCTTTCCTTCCTCTCCCTTCTTTGATGAAAGAATTGGAAAAAAAAATGTTGAACCTCTTTTTCTCTTGAGCAAGATGTTGTAAACTCTAATGTTATATCCCTGTCTGTATGCTTCACATGTTTATATCATACACATCTCTCCCTTCGGTCAAACGCAGTGGGCTCTGAGTAGAAACTGACCCGGGACTGTCCCGCTGACCCTTCCTACATCTGAGACCAGCAGTAATGGCGTGTCTTGGGAAGCGGTGTGGTCTTTTTTGGCTGTAGGTGGAGAGCACTGGACCAGGGGATGCACAACAGTTTTGTCATGCTTGTTTGTCTTCTATTTATTTCCGTTTTATTCATAAAAACTGTCGCATGCGTAATTAAAGCACCTTTTTTAGTGGTTGTTTGAGACTAGCTGCTTAAAGAACTTGACTGATGATTTGCACATTATGCATGGATTTGATCAGGAGACATGATGCACTAATAACAACACGCCATGCATTCAGAAGTATTGATCCAGATGTGGCGGCAGCTTCGTTGTCAATGGCTTGAACTAGAAACGGACAGCTTGATGTCAATTCCAGCTATAAGTTCAAAAGCAGCTGTGCAACTTATTAATCATTATAGTAGATTTTTCAGCAGTGAACAATTTTTGGAGGAAATAAAAGATGCATAAAGGCCAAGGACAATAACTATTAACATGTATCATCATTGATAATTATAAAGTTTTAACGATCATAACGAGAATAGGAGTCTTTGAATCACTGAATCACTTTCAGAGCGTTTTATCCAGATAATTAACAATAACATTGACAGCCAATCAGATTCCATTCTGCTTTAAAAAGCTTGAGCATTTAAAGCAGCAGAAGACAAAACTGCAGCTCATGCTTTAATAAACAGGGGCCAGTATGCGGATTTCAGCTCTCGGATTGGATTAAATCTTGAAAATGGGATGTTCAAAGGAACCAATCTTAGTTTTGATCTGGATAAAATCATTAGTTTGTGTTGTTCAAAACTTTTTAGTAAGATTGGGATACCTTAGACCGCAAAAGCATTGAACCATGTCCCTTTAGGGGCAAAAGAAAAGATGGATTACCTGATCCTGGATAGCAAAACATGGGCTTTCCGAATCCAGATCATTCTGATCCAGATTAAACTTTTTGAACAACTGGTCCCAGAACGTTATTGTGTTGGTGTGGATGCTAATATAGTTATCGTTCTTGGTGTGAACAGGCCTTTATTCGGGATTGCGTGAGCCATTCGAGCAACTGCCATTGAGATGCGAGTGTCATCTAAATTAAACTAATCCATCATGAATATTTCAATTAATTCTTGTACATTCATTTACTTTTTCTTTTACATGCACAACATGCTCAAGTGATTAGGGTTAAGTTACCCAATTGTCTCCTTAAGAGCTCCAAAATCAGTATTATCGATCATCCAAACTGGCATGTGTCAGGATTATTAGTTGCATTTATTTATTCAGAATCTGCCCTGATTCACTCATGCACACTCATGTAGCCGTATGCATATTTAAATATCTAACCGGATTGTGTGTCTGCTGCCGACGTGTTTTTGATTTGCTTGCTTTCTAGGTACAGTAGTTTAGCAAGCGTCTCTGATCCAGTGCTCTCCGTCTCCGGAGCCCTTGGCAATCTGCATGTGTTATTTACAGATTCTTTTCCATTATAAAAAACTAAAACGTTTGTAAAGAGCAGCACCTGATTGAATAAATGATGTTCTTGACTGTACAAAAATCCTGGTATTGGTTATGTTTTATGATGAGAAATCAACACCACTCTATAAGTCCGTTCTTAGCAATAAGATTTTATTGATCCCAAGAGAGTTGAAGGTATAGTAAATCAAACTAGTAATTACTAATAAACAGGCCCACATGGAATCTGCAATAAAAGCATAATACTCTGTTGCGTTGAGCAAATTTTGCCATTTTTCAAGCCATTCTGAGAGTCAGATTTCATGTAGGCCTGCTGATAAGTAAACAAAAGTGTTGTCTGGCAGTTTGGCTACTACATTATAAAGGAGCATTTCTGCGCTGAGCGAATACAATGGTGAATTGCTGCCGAAGGCTCTTTCCGTCTGCTGATCCTGCTGTAAGAGGTGAACGTTACAAGACTTCAAATACATGAACAGAGGAACCCATTGTCACACTGATGTGCTTCAAAAAAAAATCTCTTTTTGACAGGACTTAAAAATGTATTTTTGTGCTGGAACAGGTCTATGCTTTTTGCTTCTGAAATGCAGCGAGCTTTAGCGTGCTAAAAACCTTTGTTGCTGTATAAAGGTACAGGTTGGTCCTCTCATGTTATCCAAGAAAATATAAGCAGATCTAACGTCTATGGAAAATGATCCTTATTTATACTAGTGACCTTTAAGTTTAAATAAGAAGCTTTTAAAGTCAACATGAAATTGACTTTATTTACATTCTTAAATCATGTTCTTCGTCTTATGCAAGATTTGTAAATGTATAGCACTATAAATTAAAAAAAAGTGCAATCTTTTATCAAAATAACTTGGAATGTCAGACGAGAAAGAACAAATTCCTCATTTTTACATTTTTGTAGTTTAACTTGCAAATGCATCAGATTACAGAAGTAAAAGAGTTTGCAACTGCCATTTCATGTTGACTTTAAATAACACAAACAAATTTAGTATTAGGACTGTCTTGTATTTTATGACATCCTTGTGTACATTCATCAATCAGATTATGATATTCCACACGATATGGATTCATTTACAAAACAGCTTCAATTCAGGTCACTTGTGTTGCTAAGAATGTTATTGAAATGCTATTGGTTGCACTACTTATTTCATATATTTTAATGTTATCACATTCATCAGAGGTGTGTGCTGGGAGAAATACAGAAATAGCTCTGGAATTTAGAGAAATATATAAAATCCTCCATTAGACACATATTATTAGTCCTTTTCCCAACTAAAAACAAACAAGCAAATGCGTATGCCTATCTCTAACCTCCTCAGAGCCCATAATACTACTATATGAGAGCGTTTGCTTTCAATTGATGCTGATTTAGTCAAATATTCCCTAAGGGAACACGCATACACACCCCTTCAACATGCTAGAGTGCATTCAACCCAAATGTCGTCAATTCCATTGGAATTTGTTCACCGTGTGATTGCATCCGCCCCATCCCCAGCCAGTCTGCCAGTCTCCCCTTGAATTGTAAACTCAAAGAAATAATGGGGGGAAACCGGTGTCCCGAGTAGATGCAGTGCTTGTGTGGTGGCGGGGGAAGGGGCACGCGGGCTCTCCCCGACTCTCATTCGTCCTCGAAATTCTGATTGAGCAGGAAGTTGGCGGCCAGGTTCTCGTTCTTCTCGCAGGCAAAGTACGCCTGGACCACCAGAGCTTCTGAAAACCCCAGAGCTTTTAACTGAAAGAGAAACACGGACAGGGTAGATTATTCACTTCCCGACCGTACGACACAGGGTTATTATAGAGGACTAAAACATTTTGGTTACTTGAAGTAAAACAAATGATAACTGAAAAATAAAAATGTAAACCTTAAACTAAATGCCTAGCTGAAATAAAAGTTTAAGTTGATGTCCTAAAATAAATACAATTAGAACTGAAATACAAATTAATAAAAACTATATTAGGGGAACAAAATTTTAGAATAATTATGATTTAAAAAAAAAAAAAAACATGTGCAGGACTCGACATTAACGCTTGCCTGGGACAAGTGGATTTTTTTGAAGGGGCAAGTGAAAGAGACTTTTCCTTGCCCGCCTGGACAAGTAGCCTGATTAAAACATCAATAACAAAAAATAACTAGGGAATAACCAAAACACAAGAATGATTCTGATTTTATTTCATTTAGTGTAAGTGGCGATCAATAGTGGATAATAATATATAATGTACATACTGTAATGTAGTGATGGTAACAAGGTTGCACTGTTGAGGCTCTCACAGCCTCTCCAGAGCAAATCATAACAAATGAGCGCAGAACACACAAACTCAGTTAACATACTGTGGTAAAAATTCAAAATCTGGAGGTTTTATATTTATAACATATGATACAGTTGAGCAACATCACACGACCAAGAGTGCAGTTTTCCTAAATATCATCAAGATTGAAAATGTGATGGTGATTTCATACAACAGTTTAATAAACAAGTAGTTAAAATTAAAGGTGCCATCGAACTTTTTTTTTTACAAGATGTAATATAAGTCTAAGGTGTCTCCTGAATGTGTCTGAAGTTTCAGCTCAAAATACCCTATATATTTTTTTTTATTAATTTTTTTAACTGCCTATTTTGGGGCATCATTAGAAATGCGCAGATTCATGTTGCGGCCCCTTTAAATTCTCACGCTCCACGCTCACAGAGCTTGCGCTTGCGCTTGCCTTAAACAGTGCATAAACAAAGTTCACACAGCTGATATAACCTTCAAAATGGATCTTAAAGTGTTCGTCATGCATACTGCATGCATGTGTCGGATTATATGAGTATTGTATACTGTTATATTGTTTACATTTGATTATAAATGAATTTGAGGCTATGCTCTGTGGCTAACGGCTAATGCTACACTGTTGGAGAGATTTATAAAGAATGAAGTTATGTTTATGCATGATACAGACTGCAAGTATTTAATAATAAAAATAACAACGGCTCGTCTCCATGAATACAGTAATAACCGATGGTAACTTTAACCACATTTAACAGTACATTAGCTAACGAAACATTTATAAAGACAATTTACAAATATCACTAAAAATATCATATTATCATGGATCATGTCAGTTATTATTGCTCCATCTGCCATTTTTCGCTGTTGTTCTTGCTTGCTTACCTAGTCTGATGATTCAGCTGTACACAGATCCAGACGTTAATACCGACTTGTGTAATGCCTTGAACATGGGCTGGCATATGCAAATATTGGGGGCGTACATATTAATGATCCCGACTGTTATGTAACAGTCGGTGTTACGTTGAGATTCGCCTGTTCTTCGGAGGTCTTTTAAACAAATAAGATTTATATAAGAAGGAGGAAACAATGGAGTTTGAGACTCACTGTATGTCATTTCCATGTACTGAACTCTCTATTTAACTATGCAAAGATAAATTCAATTTTTAATTCTAGGGCACCTTTAAGTCACATTTTAGATGCATTATTGATTGTTTTTATTCTATTTCAGCAGCAAAAATAGTTCCAAACAAAGATCATAGCAGAACCATAGTGCATCTCACAGAAACACTCATCTGTGTTTCCATTACTGAAGGATTCAGTGTTTTGAACAAATCAGTCAAAGATTCAATGAACTATTCAGAAACAACTGCCTCATTCCTGAATGAATCAGCTATTTGAACTGATTGTCTGAATGAATGACTCAGTGACGCACTCATTAAGATGGTCACTTGCTGCCACCTAATGGAGGTTTCATGTTTAAAAGGATCATTTTTTCCAACATTTCTTATTTGTACATTCAAAAAATATTTAAAACAATCTCAACATTATTTAATGCAGTTGTAATTATTCAGTGTAATTATTCAGCCCTATTGTCTAATTATTATAACTGAATTTATTGATAACATTTAAGAATTTAAAATGAAAGATGAAGCATTCATTTAATAAGATTAGAAAAGTGCCCTTTATAATTAAAAATAATTTTAAAAAATGCTCTCAGGGTAAATATCACAAATAAAAACAACATACAAAAAATTAATAAAAACTACAATAGTATCTCAATGATACTAAAATAACACTGGTGCGACGCATCACAAACTAAGCTGGAGAAATGGTTGGAAGTTAATATCTAATCTATTAAGGTTATTTCAGGAGAACTGTATTCAAGCTCACCATAAGTAAACATTAAAATGGTTCAATATTGTAAAGGCTCCATGGTGTTCACTCACCCTCTCGATGGCTTCTTTCTCCTGTTGCGTCACTTGGATGTAACTCCCAGGCGCTGCCTCGTCACCGATAGCACCCAGATCTCCAAACTCCGCCCCCTCTCCAGCTTCGCCCTCGTCCACCGGTGCGTTCAACATCTGGATGAAGAGCTCCTGATGTTGGCTGATTTGCTGCCATCAGCATGTCAGTGAAACACGATCACACAGTGAGTAAGAGACACAAACAGACTCTGTGAAGCCTTGACTGGAGAAGTGTGATCACCTGCAGTAGTTCGGGGTTCTCCTGGCCCAGCTGCTGCACGAGGGCCGGCAGTAAGGATGGGTTCTGCTGGATCACCTGCCTCATGCTCTGGAACTGTGGCTGAGAGCGCAGGAACTCCAGAGGGTTCTCGCCTAAAGCAACATAAACTCGTGAACTCACTGTTTGGTCTTTATGGGAGGACCGGCCGGCGTACTTAATACTGTGGGTTATTATAGTCAGCTAAAACTAAAACCAAAAAAAACAAAAAAAAAAAAACATTTTGGTTGTTTGAAATAAAATTTCATAACTTTAGCTAATATATTAAAAAATATTTTGTTTCAACTAGTTGACAAAGCAACATTTTATTTTCAGTTTAAATTAATGTATTAAAAAAAACTAAAACTGAAATAAACTAGAAACTAAAATAGATTAAAAAAAAAAACAATGTATAAAAATGACAAAAACAACAAAACTAAAACTTTAAAATGAAAAAAAAATTAATAAAAGCTATAATAGTATCTCAGTGATACCACTGATACTGACAAAATATTTGCAATGACTAATAGTGCAATAATTTGAATGTGCATTTTATTAAAATGATTAAATACCCATTAAAAGTTTTACAAATGGTCTTTTACAACCATGAGATCTACTTTTAAAATTCAGCAGTAAAATGGCTTTAAAGTTTGCATGAATTCATTTTCAACTGAGGGTGCGTTCACACTTGTCATGTTTGGTTCGATTAAAATGAACCCTGGTGCGATTGCTCGGATAGTGCGGTTCATTTGAACATATGTGAACGCTGCCATCCGAACCCTGGTGCGCACCAAACAAGCGGACCGAGACCGCTGAAAAGATGGGTCTCGGTCCGCTTCCAAACGAACTCTGGTGCGGTTCGAATGATATATGAACGCAACACGGACCAAAGACATGTAACCGAGCCAAAAACAGGAAGACGAGACCCTAAAAAGGACAGAATCCTCACGCATGTCGGTTTTTCTCGTCATAGTCGCGAGTTTGCTCATCACAGGCACCAGACGCGCGTCTCCACGCAGCAGATCGTTTGTGTGTGTGAAGGATGGATTCCAACCACTGGCATAAAGTTGGTTTGACGTTAGACGTTTGATATTCGCAAATTTAGGGACCGTCTCTAAAGTTACATCCGAAATTGGTATGCATGATTCTAACTTCAATAACATTTGAAGGGAATAATTTACAGTCATAAAACCAACTGTAAAGTGTTCATCTACATGTCAGCTATGATGCACACCTTTTAGATTTTTCATATTTATTAAAATAAACTGTCAAATCATGTGTAAAAATGGCTATTTTTCACTACTGTATATACGCTCATACATAAATATGCCATAATTTAAAGCTCAATAACATTTGAAGGGAATAATTTACAGTCATAAAACCAACTGTAAAGTGTTCATCTACATGTCAGCTATGATGCACACCTTTTATATTTTTAATATTTATTAAAATAAACTGTCAAATCATGTGTAAAAATGGCTATTTTTCACTACTGTATATACGCTCATACATAAATATGCCATAATTTAAAGCTCAATAACATTTGAAGGGAATAATTTACAGTCATAAAACCAACTGTAAAGTGTTCATCTACATGTCAGCTATGATGCACACCTTTTAGATTTTTCATATTTATTAAAATAAACTGTCAAATCATGTGTAAAAATGGCTATTTTTCACTACTGTATATGCGCTCATACATAAATATGCCATAATTTAAAGCTCAATAACATTTGAAGGGAATAATTTACAGTCATAAACCCAACTGTAAAGTGTTCATCTACATGTCAGCTATGATGCACATCTTTTATATTTTTCATATTTATTAAAATAAACTGTCAAATCATGTGTAAAAATGGCTATTTTTCACTACTGTATATACGCTCATACATAAATATGCCATAATTTAAAGCTCAATAACATTTGAAGGGAATAATTTACAGTCATAAACCCAACTGTAAAGTGTTCATCTACATGTCAGCTATGATGCACACCTTTTATATTTTTAATATTTATTAAAATAAACTGTCAAATCATGTGTAAAAATGTCTATTTTTCACTACTGTATATACGCTCATACATAAATATGCCATAATTTAAAGCTCAATAACATTTGAAGGGAATAATTTACAGTCATAAAACCAACTGTAAAGTGTTCATCTACATGTCAGCTATGATGCACACCTTTTATATTTTTAATATTTATTAAAATAAACTGTCAAATCATGTGTAAAAATGGCTATTTTTCATTACTGTATATACGCTCATACATATGCCATAATTTAAAGCTCAATAACATTTTAAAAATATAAAAGATGTGCATCATAGCTGACATGTAGATGAACACTTTACAGTTGGTTTTATGACTGTAAATTATTCCCTTCAAATGTTATTGAGCTTTAAATTATGGCATATTTATGTATGAGCGTATATACAGTAATGAAAAATAGCCATTTTTACACATGATTTGACAGTTTATTTTAATAAATATTAAAAATATAAAAGGTGTGCATCATAGCTGACATGTAGATGAACACTTTACAGTTGGTTTTATGACTGTAAATTATTCCCTTCAAATGTTATTGAGCTTTAAATTATGGCATATTTATGTATATATACAGTAATGAAAAAAGCCATTTTTACACATGATTTGACAGTTTATTTTAATAAATATGAAAAATATAAAAGGTGTGCATCATAGCTGACATGTAGATGAACACTTTACAGTTGGGTTTATGACTGTAAATTATTCCCTTCAAATGTTATTGAGCTTTAAATTATGGCATATTTATTTATGAGCGTATATACAGTAGTGAAAAATAGCCATTTTTACACATGATTTGACAGTTTATTTTAATAAATATGAAAAATCTAAAAGGTGTGCATCATAGCTGACATGTAGATGAACACTTTACAGTTGGTTTTATGACTGTAAATTATTCCCTTCAAATGTTATTGAGCTTTAAATTATGGCATATTTATGTATGAGCGTATATACAGTAGTGAAAAATAGCCATTTTTACACATGATTTGACAGTTTATTTTAATAAATATGAAAAATATAAAAGGTGTGCATCATAGCTGACATGTAGATGAACACTTTACAGTTGGTTTTATGACTGTAAATTATTCCCTTCAAATGTTATTGAAGTTAGAATCATGCATACCAATTTCGGATGTAACTTTAGAGACGGTCCCTAAATTTGCGAATATCAAACGTCTAACGTCAAACCAACTTTATGCCAGTATTCCAACCGGTGTTTTCACTCCTTTACACATTTAATAAGCTCTTTACGAGTTCCCAGCAGGCCAAAATACCATCACACGCACACACAACGAGCGCATTTACCTCAGAAAACAGCACTGTTTTGGATGTTCGGTTGTTTCCGTCTCAAAATAGGCAATACGTCATAAATTCCGTTGTGAATGTATCCCTATGCCTTAAAGTTCGGTATCTTTTGGTTCGGTGATAAAATTGCCGATGTGAACGCTAACCAGACCAGGACTAAATGTTTTTTTTTTTTTTCTTCTTTGGTTCGGACGAAATGAACCAAACGAACCGAACTACAAGCTACATTAGCACTTTTGGTGCACACCCGGGTTCGATTGACGTCAGAGTTCGGTACGTTTGGATGATGTGAACACGGTCTTCTGGGGCCAGTTGCATAAACTTAGTCACTATATTTAGACTTTGTCTTAAGACTAGTTTGACCAAGTTGCAGTTAACCAAGGGGTAATCAATGTTATTTTTCTAATTCAAATTAACTTACACCAATCTACCTTTTTATGTAACAGACTTTAAAAAATTAGGACCACTCATCAAGAAAAACATTAGTGTCTTAACTTTTAAGACTAGTCTAAGTGGTTTATGCAACCAGCCCCTGAACTCGGGTGCGCACCCGCGAACCGTACCCGAGTCCGCTTAAAAATGGTGGTCTGGGGTGCGGTTCAAGTGAACTCCGGTACGGTTCGCTTCTGATATGAATGCAAATGTACCAAATTGCAGAAGTGAACCGCTATTAATGCCGTATTATTTGATAAAAATGTGTGTTTGTGTGTGTGTTTCACTCACTTTCCCAACGAGCGTGACTGATGTGATGCAACAGAGCTGTAGCGTAGCTTTTCTCATTTATGCTCGCCTTCAGCATTCTACATTCACGGCAGATAGACGCAAGAGCAGTTATGAACAAAACCAACGGTTCAAAAACAAAAATATAAAAGTGAGGAGAGAAACGTTATGCTTTTTGCCGCCTTCTCCTGTGCCATCGTTACTAAGCAACGTAATAAACAGCTGCTGGTTTGATGACGCAAACGAACCGCGGGTCGGACCCAAATAATATAATGTGAACACAGTCCAGTGAGGGCAGGGTGAGGGGGAGCAGCCGAACTCGGGTTCGGTCCAGGCAATCGAACCAAGTGT
Organism: Chanodichthys erythropterus; assembly: GCF_024489055.1. Taxonomy (NCBI): domain Eukaryota; kingdom Metazoa; phylum Chordata; class Actinopteri; order Cypriniformes; family Xenocyprididae; genus Chanodichthys; species Chanodichthys erythropterus. The sequence goes on from NC_090232.1 coordinate 42,248,558, forward strand.
GAAAGCACCCTATAATTCAAGCTTCTGATTTGACTGAGTCATCACTCAATACTCATGAAAATCTCAGTGTGAGTTTTTTTCTATTTATTAAAATGTAACATATATTACATATTATATTGTTTCATTTATGTACAAATTACATATTCTTTTTGTGCCAATTTATTGGCAAGCCAATTTATTGAAAGCCGTGTGGAAATATTGATTATTTTTGCGTAATGTACACTACCATTCATACGTTTTTATTTCAAATAAATGCTGTTCTTTTGAACATTCTATTCATCAAAAAAAAATCCTGGAAAAAAAGTATATCACGGATTCCACAAAAATATTAAAAGGGTTTTTTCTGTAGGTTTTATGAAGGTAAATTTGAGTCTTTTTTAAGAGCAAGTAAGGACATAGAACACAGTACGTCAATATGTTCTCCAAGTGTAAATGTCTAGGAAGAAACACATTGAGTTTTATTAGCAGCACTTCAGAGATTGTAAAATACAACTTCCAGCAGACATCCGTTACTTTTTAATTCATTTTACACAAAAAAGAAGCTTGAATTGCTCTGCTCCCAACCACCTAAATATGGAAATATCTTTTACACTCACACTGCAAAAAAAAACAAAGCTTTTAAAAAATATGAATTCTTTTTTTTCTATGAAGCAAGTTTATTTTTAAAACAACAACAAATATCTGCCAGTTGGCTCAGAAAATCAATTTAATTCAAAGGGGAGTTTTGATAACTCATTAACAGATATTTGTTCCTTTTTTTTGTTTGTTTTTTACCATAAACTCACTTAATTTTGTTAATTTTTCCAGGACTCCATTTTACATTTGCATCTCAAATGTATCTTAATTTAAAGATGCTGAGATATTTGTATTGGAAAACAGGGCAAAATATTTCTGCGCTGATTTAAAACCTTTCTAAGGCCTTCATTTGTGTAAGGATGAATTAAAACGTTTTAAGACTTAAAGACCGACAGAAACCCTGTATTAAGCTGTTTTCACCATTGGTAAGAAGTGTTTCATACTGCACTTTTGATCAAACAAATACAGTTAAAGCGTAAGAGACTACTTTCAAAAACATTAAAAAATCAAACATTTAAAAGTGCAGAGTGAGATTTTTTTGTAATGACGGCTCCTCTCATCGGAAAGAAACACGTGTATCTGAGTTAACAGCTCACCTTCAGGAGGCTGTGTGTCTGTGGGGAGCTGGGCTGGAGCCGGACGGGTCTCCTGCACTGGGACAGTAGGGATCCCCTGAAACAGCACACATCAACACACTCAGATTCACAAACATGCGGTGTTCATAAAAACACACAAGATAAAAAAAATAAGAACATGTGACCGGCGTTATAAATGCACTTGGAAAGAAAGAGCAGAAGGAAGGCACACTCACATTGAGCAGATACTCCACAGCGCGGTGAGGGTTGTTATAACTGGCCTTGAGTGCAGCCACCACTTTATCTCTATCATAACCCATAGACATAATGTTTGTGAGCATGGCGTCGTACTCTTGACCTGTCACTACAAAGCACACATGCATCAACATCTGAGACAGAAAGACTTCTCAACTGTATGTTTGTTCATGCACGCTTCTTTACACATTTACTGCAAATTAACCATCAAGAAGATATATATATATATAGCTGATAAAGGAAATGATCTCAGCTTGATTTTCTAATTACCTAATGTTGAAGACGCATCTTCCCCATCAGCCACCTGACCTGTGCGACTGCAAAACACACAAATTTACATTATAATTAATACTTTATATGATGGAGGGTGCTGTTTGTATAGCACAAATGCACCGTGACAAACATTAAAGTCACCATGAAATCAAAATTGATTCTTGATTTTTTTTTTTTTTTCTTTCTCTTGCAGTGACATCTCTTCTCTTCTCTGATGATGTATAATGTTGTGAGGGCGTGAGAACCTGTCACTCAATTTGGTTCCACCAATAGCGAACCACAACCACAAGTCCCGCCCTAGAAGGGTTTGGTTCCAAAACGCTATAAATCCATTTGGATTAATTTGATTAAAAAGGTGTTTTCTTTACCAAGAATGCAGCAAGATGAAAACCACTATTTTTAGCATCTTTTGGTTGTAAAAACATTAAAAATTAAATTAAATTTTTTCACAAAATGCAATAAATCCATAACACGTTTTTTTTTTTTTTTCAAAATGCAATTAATCCATCAATATTAAAGTTATTTTTCATATTGAAAATACACAAGTAAGTTGATCCACATATATGACAGCCTCTGAACTTTGTCAATACTAATCTTATATACAGTCATTTGACTAAAAATACATTCAGCCGCCACTCCCAAAATGAATTCAACGAGTCATCTTATAAATGAATTGTCTCTGTTTGTTATTACCGATTTAAAGAGTATCTGGCGCCACCGCACAGTTAAAATAAACACATTTGCCGAGTACATTGGTATTAAAAATGTCTATTGCAACTTCTATTTCATATTAACTTTAATTTTAAGTAGTGTTGAGGATAATGTTAAATAGTGGTATATATATGTATATATGTATATGTATGTATGTATGTATATGTATATATGTATATATGTATGTATATATGTATATGTATATGTATATATATATATATATATATATATATATATATATATATGTATATATATGTATATATATGTATATGTATATGTATATATAAATATAAAATGACAAAAATCTATTTTTCATTTGAAAATATTATATACATTTCAAATATTAATATAATTATATATTAAATAACCATGTGGTAAGATCTATTTTTTGGATAATACAGTTAATTAATTTAACAAGGTACTTTATGTACTATTTTCTTCAGATTAGAACTTCATGGACCAAAATCTAAGATTTCTTATCATTAATTAACTTGTTAGGGACACATATTTTCACTCTCACATGAAAATAATGTCAAGCAGTCATGCCCAGTCACACAAATATATCTACAAGTGTAGAAAAATACAGAATTTGTGAGAGGAATGATGGTTAAGTCTCACTCGTCTGGGCTCCGTGTAGGCGAGACAGTTGCAGGCGGGTCGTCTAAATGCTCGTCACTGGGGATGGGGATGGCTGCAGGGGCCGGAGGAGGAGGAGGAGAGGAAGAGGAAGGTGCTGCGACAGATTTGGGTGGTTCTGAGGGTGGGGCGGGGGGTCCTGCTGCTTTTGTCTGGATGGAAAAACAAAAAAACAAAAATTAGTCTGATCTTTAAAACTACATGATTAATTTCCAATTCTGTTGGTCAATTTCTGACATCTGACCTTTGACACCATCACCACCACAAAGTTCTTCTCGTCGATTTTATACTCCTTGATGGGCGTGTCATCCTGCAGGATTTTCCCGGCATAGATGAGCTTCTGTCCTGCTACGGGAAAACTGTCTCGGCCCTTCTCAGCCTCAATCTTCTCTTTCAATGCCTTCACCTGAGGCAAAACGACAACTTCTCAAATCATACATAAAATACAGGGTATTCCTTTCCTTTGATGTATAAGCAAACGAACATCTTCTGTCATAATATCACTGTTATGACAACATATTTATACTACATGTATATATGAATCTTTAATTCTATAATATATTATAAAATACAAACCTGACCAAGTATCTATGGCGAGTTGTATTTATTTACATCACACTATACAGACATATATTTGTTATCTACAGAGATATCTATCTATCTGTGTGTCTATCTATCTATCTAACGCCCAGCTGATCCTCAATGACTCCTAACGTCTTGAATTAACCCCTTGACATCTTTCTTTCCTCGAAATACACTGCTGTCATGAATACTCATGCACTCAGAGTACTTTTACTAGCTGTTAACATATTTGAATGCGCGTAAATACCGTCTGGTCATCGTCGATGTCTATTTGAATGGTCTGCTGCTGCAAAGTCTTCAGTGTGATCTGCATGACTGCTCTGCCTTTGTCGTCTTCTTTCTTCTCGATTCGGGACCTTTGTACACTTTTATATCCAAAGGAAATGTTTGATTTTGAAAGCGAGGGGCAGTTAATAAGCGTTTAGAAATTTAGCTCTCTAGCTAACAAGCTAAAAACACGCCTGTCAGGTGCGCTGCGTCATTTTCTTCGGTGGTGGTTTGGAGTGAGGCGGCGCTGAAGAAGGAGTTGCGACACACTGACATCCTTCGGAAATGAGGGGAATGACAGTTTGAATGCGAAAAAATATATATATATTTGATATATGACATATATGTCATGCATATTCCTTAAATGTATATTGTTTGTATATATACAAAAGCGAAATAGGCTTCCTTATGTTCCCAAATATTTTGTCTCAATATCAGTTTTCTGTGCAAAAACTACATTACCCACAATCCACAGATCAACCCACTTCCGGTCCAAGAGTTTGTAAACAATGAAAGGAGATATGGAGTCGTCAAGAGGTCTTACCTAAAAATATCGCCCTGTACAGGCCATAATAAATGCATATTATATGTCATACATGCCGGGCACACTGGTAAGGATTAAAACAATCGGGAAATATACGTTTACCTGGATTCCAGCTTTGTAAAACGTCTTTTTGTGTGTGTGAAAATCGGACCGTTGGCTGGCGAGGCGTTTGTTTTTCTACACACTAGACAGACATCAGACACAACGGGCTGGAGAAAGGACGGTCCGTGAACAGAAGAGAAGCCTGACGAGTCTTTTAAAGGCTACATAGACGTGAATTTGGAGGGTTTGTTGTGCCGTTTAGGGTCAGCTCAATGGGGAACTGTCTGTCTTCTCAAGGCGCTGATGATCTGTCCTTGCTGAACGAGTCCGAGGGGGCGAGTCTGCCCGGAGAGCCTCCGCCGCCTTACCAGGTGTGTAACTGTCCGACAGCCGCTCAGGTGCTCACAATACTGTCTAGACTACTACAGACAAGCTCAGACTGTTTGGTGTATATGTATGGTAGTAGTAATATCTGGCTTTGTGATTGAAAGGAACAGGAAAAGTTTGCTGTAAGACAGGGTTTTAAGAGAAGCAGTTGTGTCATACTGGAGATATGCATTTTTAGTAGGTTGTGGTGGTTGTGTTGGACATGGTGCTTTCGTACTACTATGGCATTCTAGGATATAAATACTTAGGATATAATTAAAGAAGTTAAATAAAGTGGCTACTTTGACATTTTAAAGAAATCCTTCTTTGAAGTGCAACACATCCATGCTCATTTCTTTATGAATACAAAACATAATTATGACATTTACATGACTAATTTACACTGTAGAGTTTTTTTTTTTTATTGTTTACTTCAGTACACTCAGTGAACCACTTGTAGAATCTGTGAAAATGTTAATAATTTTAACAAAATAAGGGAGATAATACAAAATGCATGCTATCTTTTTTTAGTATTGTCCTGAGTCAAATATTTAACATAAAATATGTTAACATATAATCCATAAGACAAAAAAAAAGCTGAATTTATTAAAATGACCCAGTTCAAAATTATTGATTCTCAATACTGTGTGTGGTTACCTGATGATCCACAACTGTTTTTATGTTTTGTGATGGTTGTTCATGAGTCTCTTGTTTGTTCTGAGCAGTTAAACTGAGCTCTGTTCTTCAGAAAAAATCTCAAGGTCCCAAAAATTCTTCAGTTTTCCATCATCTTTTGCATATTTTAACCCTTTCCAGCAGTGACTGAATGATTTTCAGATCCATCTTTTCACACTGAGGACAACGGAGGGACTCAAACACAACTATTAAAAAGGGGGGGGTGAAAACTTTTAAACAGGATGAAGATGTCCAAATTTTTCTTATTTCGCTTGAATATCTTTTTTTTTTTTTCATTTAGTACTGCCTTTCAGAAGCAACAGAAGATACTCACATGTTTCCCGGAAGACAAATTAAATACAATTTACCTTGATATTTGAATTCAAAAGTTTTCACCCCTCGGCTCTTCATGCATCATGTTTCCTTCTGGAGCATCAGTGAATGTTTGAACCCTTTTTAATAGTTGTGTTTGAGTCTCTCAGTTGTCCTCAGTGTGAAAAGATGGATCTGAAAATCATACAGTCACTGCTGGAAAGGGTTCAAATATGCAAAAGATGGTAGAAAAATGAAGAATCTGCAGGTGCTGGAGATTTTTTCTGAAGAACAGAGCTCAGTTTAACTGCTCAGGACAAACAAGAGACTCGTGAACAACCATCACAAAACAAAAAAACAGTCATGGATCATCAGGTAACCACACACAGTATTGAGAATCAATGGTTCACATACTTATGAATGGGGTTATTTTAATAAATTCAGCTATTTTTTTTTTTGTCTTTTGAATTATATGTAAACATCTTTTATGTAAAATATCTTACTCAGGACAGTACTAAATAAAAAATAACATGCATTTTGTATGATGTCTCTTATTTTGTTAAAATTATTAACATTTTCACAGGTTCTGCAAGTGGTTCACATGGTTTCTTGCAACTGTATATTACATGTAATAACAGTAAATTATGCATAATTACATGCAACTAACTTTAAACCAAACCCTATTCCCAACCCTATAGTAAGTACATGTTGTTAATTAATTAATTTTACTCAGTATTTAAATGTATAATTGCTACACTGTAAAAAGACAAAAGAAAAAAAAAACAATAATGATTCAGAGTGAACATGTAAAAAACAAAAAAAAAACATAAAAAGTTTGCTTTTTGGCAGTTACAGGAATTGGATTTTTTTTTTTTTTTTTTTTTTCAAAAGTTTATTGTTTTGTGTTCTGATGTTTAAAAGGGTATATTTCAAAGTAAATTTTAAAGGGGACCTATTATGCTCCTTTTTACAAGATGCAGCTAATATAAGTCTCTGGCATGTATCTTTAAATGCAAATGAGCTGCTGCTCCCAACCCCACTTTTCAGAAGAGGGCGGAGCCTGTACCTCGTATACTCTGCCAAAAACAACAAACAAAAATCTGTTTGGTTTTGATTATCATCTTTATCGTGGCCACACTCGCGTGATATTGCAGTTCTTCACCATCAAAAGCCATAACAGTTTAAACTTCTGATATGTTTTTTTCTGCGCGCACAGAAAGCTGACTGTCAGACGGCGTGTCCTGTGAGTTTTAAACTGATTTCTCTTTTGCATCTTATTGTACTTAAACTGTTGAATACACACAAAGTTCACAAACACAGTCTGTTATGTCTGTGAACATAAACAGCAGGCAATGAAATCACATGTGTATATTAGATCTGTGTATTAAATTGACAGCAGCGTAAATATAGTACATACTGCTGTTAATATGAACCAAACAACAAAATAAAAACAGAAAATCGCTCACTGCGTTTCACTGAATAACTTTACTAGCTTTAATAAGAATACATTTCTTACTTGAATGCTGCTGTTAAACCCTCTGACGATGAGATAAACACAGACTGTGTACAGCTCATTCAGGGGAGGAGCTAAGCTAATAGGGTGGATCATCAGAAGTTGTGGGCGGGGCTTACTCTTACGTAACAGTAGGGGGAAATCTGGAACCGCTCGTTTAGAGAGATTGTTTATGATTTATAGGGATTATAAAAAAAGGAAAGATTTTTACCATTATACGTTATAATAATGTATATTGTGGACACACATCTGTGTTCAAACACCTTATAAAAATGAATTTTGCATAATAGGTCACCTTTAAGATCAGAGTTACATGTGAGTTTTTTTAGTTAACCCTGACTTGTGCATGTAAAATTTTGCTGAAATAATTAAAAGGTTGATTTAATTAAGTAAAAATATCACAATGTAAAGTAGGGCTGGGCGATATATCGCATGCGATTGTCACGCGCATTTCGCCAGTAAAGCCGGTTTCCTGATTACCGCTAAATCACAATGGAGCGGCATTTAATAGACAGAACCGTAGTTCACTGACAAGCTACGCAATATCGCGTTTATCATCGCAGATGAATCGCCTTCGATAATTAACGCGATATTGCGTAGCTTGTGATCTACGGTTCTGTCTATTAAATGCCGCTCCATTTGAAAGCAGGTGATGGCGATTTAGCGGTAACCAGGGAACCGGCTTTACTGATGAAATGCGCGTGACAATCGCATGCGATATATCGCCCAGCCCTAATGTAAAGCTTTTAAACGTTCAACTCCATCTTCAACTGATGTTTTGCAGAAAGTACATTCATCTCATACAGTATAGATATATCTACTAATGACTGCATTCACAGGACAACATCGATGAATATGTCTATGCTGTTTCTTTTATTTTGTTGCACTATAGAGTGTTTGCAATGCTTTGAATGATGCTGCCTCAAAGACATGTCCCCGATCCATTCCTCCTGTTTCTAATAAGCCCTCCTGTGAGCTCTAACCACACGTGGGCTTTATTAACAATGTGCTCGAACGCTCTTGTGGCCCCCAGGAGCGGGTGCAGGTGCCAGTGTATCATCCCACACCCAGTCAGACGCGCTTGGCCACTCAGCTGACGGAGGAGGAGCAGGTCCGTATTGCTCAGCGCATCGGCCTCATCCAACACCTGCCCCGCGGGATCTTCGACCCGGGCTCAGAACCCTCCGACAAGAAGATCAAAGAGTGCGTGGTATCCAGTAGGGGTGTAACAATACATGTATTTGTCTTGAACCGTCAGTGTTCGGTGCATACGGTCTGATGATCCACACTTCAATCCAGAAGGGGGCGTGTGCGGTAATGCAACGCTGTTTGCTATCCCCCACAACAGGAAAAAGTGCAGAAGTAGAAGAACAGACGATCCGTGCATAGATAGTGTAGTGTAACCTCTCAACCAGTGTTTCAACCGCAAAAAGACATATAAAACAGCTTGAGAATAATATCTCGCGTAGCATTACATTTACCTCAGGCAAGTCATTTAGTGTCCACAGCATGTTAGTTCACTAGAGAAATGAACTCTAGAGGGGAGCATTTAACTAAATATATGCACTTTATTAGCTTATATATTCATTATATTTACTTAACCTGTTAGTAATGTCTTAATGTATATGTTTAAATAAATTTGTCATAAAAACAAGTTATGACAGTAACTGTGTAAATTATTATATTTCAAAAATGAATTAAGAGTAGAAAAATACTCAATATTTATATAATTAGATTTAGAAGTTATATATAACTATATCTAAAAGTAAATAGCAACTGAATTGGGCTCTGTTGTTAATTGTAACATTTATTATTAAAGTAATGTGTAAGAAAGTGCTCTTTGTATATAGTTTACAGCATTAGCTGAGATATTTTTTCTTATCCTTAAGAAAATGTTAATTGGTGCTATAACTTTGCCTCAAGAACCAATGCTGTCAATCTAAACATTTGTTAATTATTCGCGAATATGTCAAAAACCTACTTTTTTGAACTAGTTCTAGTTTTTTTCGCCCGATCGAAACCAAACCAGTGCTGGACATTTCTCTGTACTCTAGATCAATAATTATCAAAAAAAAAAAAGTTGAACTTTACCCTTTGGGTCACTATAACAGTGTTATTAAGAAAATGGGCATAGCTAAATATACCCTAAAGCCTAAAAGAGAACTCAGAACTTCACGAAAATAGGTGAGAACATGCAGCATATGACTCTACAGAAGCATGCCAATTTTTGTGTAGATCGGACCATAGGTGGCGCTATAACTGTTAAAAACCTTTAAAAAACATATGTTTTTAATGATTTTAGATGAAAATGTGTATAACTGTGGGTGTGGTCGACTTATTTTCACGGGAGTCACGTCCTTAGACTCCTGAAACTTTCCTGAGTCCAACGATACCAGACTTGCCAGGTTTCGGCTTATGGTTTATGCAATGTTGTGATAAGCGCTTAAAAAACTTTCGTGAATATCTTCGAAACCATTAGTCCGATCGAGACGAAACCAGCGTAGGAAACAAGGAACCTAAGTTGGTTAACTAAAAGTTAATTTTGATAGGAAGTGGCAAAAAAAATCCAATCAAAGACATGGGTCATTTATTATGCTCTCATAAGTATCTATAACTTCAAAACGAAATGAGATATTTTCACCAAAATTAACACGCATATGTATGGACACTAGGGCCGTGGTTATCATGTACAAAATAAGAGTCTGTGTTTACGTAATATATGTGTGTTTTGTGTATAATTATTATGTATATATAAATATACACACATACATGTATATATTTAAGAAAAATATCTTGTATTTCTATACAAATATTTACATATATATATAATTTAAATATATAAAAATATTCATATATTTATACATACATGCTTATATTTCTTAAATATATACATGTATGTGTGTGTATTTATATATACATAATAATTATCCACAATACAAACACACATATATTACATAAACAGAGACTCTTATTTTGTACACGATAACCACGGTTATCGTTGAACAGCCCTAATGGACACACTCTGAGGAAACCTAAAAAAAAGTGGTGGAGATCGGGCAATAGTTGGCGTTATAACTGTCAAAAAAACTTATTTTTCCTTATTTTTCCTATGGTCCAAGTGCTTACATGCTTGCTAAATAAAATATAATACCTTTTTATGTGCTTAAAGGCCTTAAGTGCTTGAACCCCGGTAAATTTATTTAAACAGAGACACAATTTGTTCAGTAAACCAGTGTTTCATAAAAAAGAAGAAGAAAGAAGCAATTTTATGTTTAGTTTTCTCCCCTCTGCTGTACCGAACCCGTACCGAACAGTCATGCTTGTGTGCCGTTACACCCCTAGTACCCAGCGAAAAGCAAAAATGTGTGAAAACTGATGTAGTTTGCATGAAGTAAAAATGTTTGACATCTGCCCCCAGGTGTGTGATCTGCATGATGGACTTTGAGTACGGCGACCCAATCCGGTTCCTGCCCTGCATGCACATCTATCACGTGGACTGCATTGACGCCTGGCTCATGCGCTCCTTCACCTGCCCTTCCTGTATGGAGCCCGTCGACGCTGCACTGCTGTCTTCCTACGAGACGAACTGAGAGTGCCTGCGCATACCGAGGGACATGCCAATGATAATGCAATGAACGCGCTGGGGACAGTAGAATGAACAAATGAAGGTGGTGTGACTATGTGTGTGCTAACAGACTGTAAAAACAGGATCCAGTGTTAAATTTAAAGAGGCCTGTCACGTGCATGTCAAAGCGCTTTTTGAACACATATACATGTAATTGATGTCAAAGTGAAGTTTAGCAAAATGAAAAAACACTGAAGCATCTCTAATGAAAATAGAGTGTTTGAAGGGCCACTTTAAAGAGCATTAAGGGTTAGATAATTTTTTCCTTTTTAGTTCTAACCAAATTTGTTAAATGTGCAATAGAATATGAAACCTGCCCGTCGCCAAAATCCCACCAATGAGATTGTCCCTTTCTGAATCTGACAAGTCCGGTGGGCAAGGTTTTATTTCTGCTGGCTGTGAATGTGCCTTTTAAGGCTCTCAATTAGAATGCTGAAAAACCTTCATTACACGAGCGGACATGATTTACAAGAGAACGTGTGCCATGATAATGTTTTTGTTTTTACTTGCAAGCTCGTGATGCACTAACAGGTGTTTGAGGTGGTTGTTTTAAATTTTTTTTTTTTTTTCTGGGATTTTCTCCGTTTTCTGTCCCTGATCACTACGGATGTGTGCATCCAAATAGCTTGATAAATGAGCAGTGTGTCGTGATATGTCGTTTTGTGTTAATCGTAATGGGGTCGGTGATGAGGTTGTTTATTGGTAGACTCTTGAGTTTTGCCTTGTCAGCTGCTGTTTTCCAGGTTCTGGGATGTAAGTTGCCTTTTTACACTGGTATTTGGATCATCTTTACTCTAAATGCTTGTTTTTGGTGTTACATGTTGGACCCTGTATGTCCCCATTTAGCTTCGCCTTGACTTTGCCTTGTCTGTTTGGATAGAACTGTGGGGACCGTATTTAGTAGTTTTATTTCTTTATTTTTTGAAGAGAATAATAATGATACAATCACCAAACTTTGTGCACCTTTCAAATTGACTGAAAGTCGACATTTACAGTGAAGGCTTTAAAGTTATTCCTTGTTTTTCTTTTTTTTTTTAAGCTGAAAAAAATCAGTCAGTCAGTTTTAATACTGTTCGTAATGTCTTTTCTGTATGTTAGCTGAATATACGACCTTATACCTGTCACAGTTTGAACTGCTTGTGCAAAAAGGAAGATTTTGACCTTTTGTTGTTTTGTTTGCTCAGTTATCGTGCTGGATTAATCATGTTAATCGAACTGAACAGTGTTAAGAGCTCCATGTTTGGCCTCAGACTATATTCACAAAATATTTCATCCTGCTCAAGCTTCCCTTTGTATCTTTGTACTGAATCATTGTGACTTAAAATGTGATTGAATTCCAACAACAGCATCTGAAAATCTTGAAATCACATATACTGCTCTTAGATATCATATTGGATGAGTTACTTAATTTTGTTCCCCGTCGTTCGATTCAGAATTGAAATGTAGCTCTAGCACAGCACAAATGTAAAAATAAATGTAATAAATATGTGAAGTACAATCATCACAACATTATATTTTGTTTCACAATAAAATGAATTTAATTTTTAAAAAGAGTTGCTTGGTGCCATATAAATGTACATTTGCCAACAAAAATGCTATTAAAATGATCTGTTTTGTTCATGTGCAATAATGGCACAAGAATAGGATTATAACACAATAAAGGTTGCCAAATTCTTCAAAGTTTTGTGTGACTCTTTCTTCCAAATACACAAATTAACAACGCGTGAGAGAAACATTAAACGTCTCTAGCCACCAAAATGTGATATTATTATTATTATTATTATTATTAGAAGTGTATTTACATTTCATACAAATAAGAAATAAATCTAAACAGTCACTTCTGGAACATTCTTATTGAATGAAATTAGTTGGTCCAGTCCGGCTGAGTCATCAGCGTAATCAGCACACTTCCGTTCGTAACTGTTCACCCTTCCCTGGCCATTTTGGATCTAATGTCTGTCCATTCCAGTGCGTTGTTTCTGCCGTTGCGGAGCCAAAATGGCGGAGTGCGCAGCTGCCGCTTTGGTGTATTCCGACTGACTTGAGAGCAAGATGGCAGCGTCAGTGGAAGACGAGTTTGAAGATGCGCCTGATGTAGAGCCTTTAGAGCCGACTTTAAAGAATATCATAGAGCAGAAATCCCTCAAATGGATCTTTGTCGGGGGTAAAGGTGGCGTGGGCAAGACAACATGCAGGTGAGCGAATAAACGACAGGGTTTTACAGTTGAGAGGCAGTTAGCTGTCAGTGCTGCTTTAGCTGCAACACACCACAGAAGATTATTCATACACATTTGCTGTTTTACGGCATTAAAATACCGGTTTAAACAAACTGAAACTCGAAAATGTGTGGTTAAAAACAAACAAATGAAAACAAATCTTTAAATATAATGTACCAGCAACCTAACATAAGTCGAAAAATAGTACTTTTTGATATTTTAGAAAAATGCTTCACGTGTGAGTAGTTTTTAAAATCTCTTTCCTTTTGAATAATTATTCTTATTCATAATAATATTCAAATATCACAGATAGACAGGTAGATGAATGAAAGTGTGTGGTATTATCCATCTTAACTTATATTTACATTTCTGTCTTAACCTTTGCCACCTATACAGCCACTTTAATATGTGATTTCACTGCAACAGGTGTTTATAAATGGCATGATTAAAAAAACTGTTCTTATTTTCTCAATTTTCCTGATTTGACCATCAATAATTAAGTTCACTTGTCATTTTTTTGTTGGCTTGTTAAAGAAATCATACTGTTTTTGCTGAAAAAATAAAATAAAATAAATAAATCAACCAAGGCTTGTCAAGACAATATTGAAAGTTTTTCTTGATAGTAATGTAATGTCATTGATTTTTTTCTCTAGATGTGAACTATAAGGAATGTCACATTCTCATTGTATCTAGAATAAGTGTTATTTTTTGCTTGTTGTGTTGCAGCTGCAGTCTGGCGGTTCAGCTGGCGTCAGTGAGAGAGAGCGTCCTCATCATATCCACAGATCCAGCACACAACATCTCAGATGCCTTCGACCAGAAGTTCTCCAAGGTGCCCACCAAAGTCAAGGGCTACGACAACCTCTTTGCCATGGTGCGTTATCAACGACACATGCTGTTTTAACTAAATACAGTGTGTACACTAATAACAACAATAGCTCTACATTCACCTCTGCAGTTTACAACAGTGTTAAAGGGAGAGAAAATTAAAATGCTGTCATTAATGACTCACCCTCATGTTGTTCCAAACCCATAAGACCCATAAGATCTTCAGAACACAAGTTTTTAATGAAATCTGCGATTTCTGTCCCTGCATTAAAATTCAGACCCTTCAAGACGTTCATAAAGAGTTGAGCTTCTGTTTACCAAATTTGAGTGCACTGTGTGTGTTTGCTGATCAATGTTTATATGTGAATAATAGACCGTTTTACACTATTGGGTGAATAAACTTTCAGTGGAAGGACAGAAATCTCTCAGATTTCATTAAAAACATCTTTATTTGTGTTCTGAAGATGAACGAAAGTCTTATGGGTTTGGAATATCATGAGGGTCAGTAAATGACATTTTTGGGTGAATTATTCCTTTAAAACATTATCTGTTAAACTGTATTTTTAAATGTATTTATATTGAATCTATACATTTCTAGTCAACAAAATCATTAGAAATATATTGTGAATTTATTCAGTATTTTACCCAGACCTACTTGTCATTTAAAGTTGGGACATGTGGCACATGCTTAAACTGGTGTGTGATTCACATCAGGAACCTGTGCTATTTTGAAACAACAAAGATGTTGCAAGAAAAAAGAAAGAGTGATATGAAACTAAGATTGCTTTACAGAAACTATGTATAATTATCTGGTTTAACGGCCACTGTTCTTTAAGATTTAGTTTGTTTAAAGGTGCCAATGATTCATTAAGTATTAATGATCCCGACTGTTACATAACAGTCGGTGTTATGTTAAGATTCACCTGTTCTTCAGAGGCCTTTTGCAAAAATCAAATTTAGAAGGAGAAAACAATGGTGTTTGAGAGTCACTGTATGTCATTTCCATGTACAGAACTCTAATTATTTAACTATGCCAATATAAATTCAATTTTCAATTCTAGGGCACCTTTTAAATGAATTTGCTATAACTGTATTTAGATGATGAAATGCATGAGATAAGACCGCATTTTCTCTCTGTGTAGGAGATCGACCCCAGTCTGGGTGTGGCAGAGCTGCCCGATGAGTTCTTTGAGGAGGACAACATGCTCAGTATGGGGAAGAAGATGATGCAGGAAGCCATGAGTGCTTTCCCCGGCATCGACGAGGCCATGAGCTACGCAGAGGTCATGAGGTCAGACGCGTACAGCATCATGTGTTGAACTTAATGTGCTGTAATAATCTCATAATGTAGTCTACATTTTTCAAACGTGCCGTTTTAAAAAGCTCTTGTCATATGGGTATTTAGACCAGATGTGATTTAGCTTTCATTCTCTCCATCTGCATTTCAAACAGTTCTTCAATAGAGCATTGTAAGTCATGAATGAAAAACAAGCTCCAAAATGAATCACAAAACTTCTCTTCAAAGCAAAACGGTATTTGAAAATCTGAAAAGCAGATAAAGGTGAAAGTGTGCACTTAACGTCTTTCGTAAGGGAAGGAAGCACTGTGAATTACACAATTCAATAAACAAACAGTTCTACTATATATAACTCTGGCTTTATCTTGGCCTTTTTATGCAGTACCATTGTTTCACATCATTTCACACATTCAATAGATTCCCCAGTCATTTAAAGTGTGTGTATATATATATATATATATATATATATATATATATATATATATATATATATATATATAAGGGCTGACCGATATATCGCATGCAATTGTCACGCGCATTTCGTAAGTAAAGCTGGTTCCCTGATTGCCGCTTAATCGGCATCGCTTGCTTTAAAATGGAGCGGCATTTAATAGACAGAGCCGTAGATCACCTGCAAGCCACGCAATATCGCGTTCATTATCGATGCCGCTCCATTTGAAAGCATATATAATATAATATAATATATATAAAAAACCATATTTGCTTTGTGGCAGGACGCATTATCCTGCTGAAAGAGGCCACAGCAGAGAATAGAGGTCTACAAAGAGTACCCGGGACCCGTACTGGTTCAGGTCAATATTTTAAATGGTCAAACGGGTCCGGGTCGTGTCCCAATCTATTACTTCGGTTCCCGGGTCTGTTTAACATTGTGTGTATACCCGAGCTGATCTGATTCGGAGACCACCTGGCCGTGTTGGGAGTCAGTCAGGGTTGTGCGTGTTTTGTAACTTGCCGGGAATAAGGTGGGGGGAAAAAAACAAGCGACCCCAGCCATCCGAAGCAGAGTGGGCGGAGTTAATGCAAGCGAACAGTGATCATCAAGTTTTCCTATTCCTATTGTGTGCAACAGTACTGCACACAAACTTCAAATCTCAAAAACTGCTTGCAGCCTTGCACACTCGCATTTAAATAACATATTTCAAATCATAAACAAAATCTGAGATGAACATGAATGTTTTCTATGACGCTCAAAATGCGTTTAAAAGCTTATGTTTCAGGTTGCTCCAGCTAACGCGCATGTGCAGTCTCATGCGAGCGCACTTTATTTTTATTGTATTTTAGATTTTCTATCTTATGTTAAGATGAAATGTTTAATATAATGTACATTTTTTTGGATGATACTGAATTTTTTTTGCCATGTAAATAGCCATGATGCTAACATGGCATAACAACTTAATAAACAAACAAACAAACTTTATTTTTATAATAATATTATGAATGAACCATCTTGTTATATGTAAAGTTTTGGTCAGACTCTGCTCAGAAAGCACAGAAATGATCGCAAATAAGCAATGCTAACGTCAGTGGCCATGACACTGAACAAGCAATAGTTATTTAAAATGGCAAACTCTCGAGTTATTTTATTATATGAGTTGACTCGAGATACAGCAAAGTTGCATTTTGTCATCTAGTCGGGCCTGTGTCTTCCCGGCCGGGTTCAGGTCCAGCTTTCACATAATAGACGGGTCTGCGTTGGTTTCGGGTAGTACATTTATGGCATTTCTCAGTTCTGCACAGGCCCAGGCCAACTCGGGCTCGGGTCGGTTCCTTGTAGCACATTCTCGGGTCTCTTCGGGTTTGGGTATGAATTTTTGGACCTGTGAAGACCTCTACCAGGGAATACTGTTTCTATGAAAGGCTGTACATGGTCTGCAACAATGCTTAGGTAGGTGGTACGTGTCAAAGTAACATCCACATGGATGGCAGGACCCAAGGTTTCCCAGCGGACCATTGCACAAAGCATCACACTGCCTCTGCCGGCTTGCCTTCTTCCCATAGTGCATCCTGGTGCCATGTGTTCCCTAGGTAAGTGACGCACACGCACCCGGCCATCCACGTGATGTAAAAGAAAATGTGATTCATCAGACCAGGCCACCTTCTTCCGCTGTGCCGTGGTCCAGTTCTGATGCTCACTGTTGGGGCTTTCAGCAGTGGACAGGGGTCAGCATGGGCACCCTGACTGGCTATTCAGCCCCAAACTGTGATACACTGTGTATTCTGACACCTTTCTATCAGAACCAGTATGAACTTCTTGAGCAGTTTGAGCTACAGTAGCTCGTCTGTTGGATCGGATCTCACGGGCCAGCCTTCGCTCCCCATGTGCGTCAGTGAGCTTTGGCCGTCCATGACCCTGTCGCCGGTTCACCACTGTTCCACTTTTGATACTGACCACTGCAGACCAGGAACACCCCACAAGAGCTGCAGTTTTGGAGATGCTCTGACCCAGTCGTCTAGCCATCACAATTTTGTCCTTGTCAAACACGCTCAAATCCTTACACTTGCCCATTTTCCTGTTTCTAACATCAACTTTGAGGACAAAATGTTCACTTGCTGCCCAATATATCACACTAACAGCTGCCATGATGAAGAGATGATCAGTGTTATTCACCTGTCAGTGCTCATAATGTTATGCCTGATCTTTTACTATTTTATTATATTACTAATAACATAACTTAGTAATTTATCTCATTCTCATCGGAGTCATTTTCTTCTTCTTCTGTAGGTTGGTGAAAGGCATGAATTTTTCAGTAGTGGTGTTTGACACGGCCCCGACGGGACACACTCTGCGTCTGCTCAACTTCCCCACCATCGTGGAGCGAGGCCTGGGCCGCCTCATGCAGATCAAGAACCAGATCAGCCCCTTCATCTCACAGGTACCAGCACTGCATTCTGGAGAATGGAGTATTTGTAAAATAGCACTGGAATATAGTGTAATGTTATGTAGAGGGGAAAAAAGTATGAATTTTTAACCTACAATTTAATAGTTAAATATAAGTTCTTTCAAACAATTGCAGATGTGTAACATGTTGGGTCTGGGAGACATGAATGCAGACCAGCTGGCATCTAAACTGGAAGAGACGCTCCCCGTCATCCGCTCAGTCAGCGAGCAGTTTAAGGACCCGGTGAGTGTCATGTCACGGTAGTCCGTGGTAATGCCCAGACTGATATATTATAAAACAGTCCAAAAGGCCTAAATGTAATGTTGATTCCTGTCATGATGCGTACAGGAGCAGACGACGTTTATCTGCGTGTGCATCGCAGAGTTCCTGTCTCTGTACGAGACGGAGCGTTTGATTCAGGAGCTGGCCAAGTGTCGCATCGACACGCATAACATTATCGTCAACCAGCTGGTTTTCCCTGACAATGAGCGGCCCTGCAAGATGTGTGAAGCCCGACACAAGATCCAGTCCAAGTACCTGGACCAGGTGTGTGTTTGAGACAAGTTATGACAAATTACATACTATAACATGTCATTTATCAGGTACCCATAACTAGATTCAGTTTATCGGTAACACTTTACAATAAGGTTTAATTTGTTAACATTAGCTAACTAACGATGAACAGCACTTCTACAGCATTTATTCATCTTAGTTAATGTTAATCTCTACATTTGCTAATAATTTAAGATCAAAAGTTGTTAACATTAGTTAAGGCACTGTGAACTTACATGAACATTTTTATTAACTAACATTAACAAAGATTAATGATTGCTCATTGTAGGTTCATGTTTGATACTTTATAAGGTTTCATTTGTTAACATTAATGCGTTACCAATTTATCAAATGTAATTTTATTAAAGTGATGTATTTCTATAGACTTGTAATTAAGATCAGTTCCTTTTCCTTCCTGCTTTCCTACCAAACCTTTTCCTGCTCTTTCCTTTTCCTTTCTTTTTCTTTTTTTCCCCCTTTTCCATTTTCCTGTTCTTTTTTTATTTCTTTCCTTTTCCTTCCCACTTTTTCCTCCTCCTCTTTTTTTTCCTGTATACATTTCCTTTTGTCTTTCCTTATTCTCTAAACTTTCCCTTTCTCTTTCTTTATTTTTCCAACTACTTCATATTTTTCTTCTTTTTCTGTCTCTACTTTCCTTCCTTTTTCTATTTGTTTTCCTTTTCCTTCCTTTCCTCTTTCTTCTATTTTCTTATACTTTTCCCCTTCCATTTGTTTTCTTGCTCCTCCTTTTATGCTTTTCCTTGTCCCCTTCTACTTTTCCTTTCCTTTCCTTTCCTTTCCTTTCCTTTCCTTTCCTTTCCTTTCCTTTCCTTTCCTTTCCTTTCCTTTCCTTTCCTTTCCTTTCCTTTTCTGTTTTCCCTTACTACTTATTATTTTCTTCTCTTTTTCTGTCTCTACTTTCCTGTCTTTTTCCATTTTTTTTTTCTTTTCTCTCCTTTTCTTTATACAATTCCAATTATTTCTAATTTCCTTCCTCTCTATTTTCCTCTTTCATCTTTGGTTTCTTCCTCTTTCCTTTATGCTTTTCCTTTTCTCTTTCATTCTCCATTCAAATTTTTCCTCCCCTTCTACTTTTCCTTTCCCACTTCTTTCTTTGTTTTTCCTTTATAATTTTATGTCTTTTCCTTTTCTCTTCCTCTGCCTTTTCCTTTCTTTTCTCTTTGCATTTAATTTCCTCTTCCTCTTTGTGGTTCTTTGTCTTCATCGTTGTCCTTTTCCTCTATCCTCCCCTTTTTTCCTGTTGCTCTCTCTCTCTCAGATGGAGGATTTATATGAAGATTTCCACATAATAAAGTTGCCTCTGCTGCCTCACGAGGTTCGAGGAGCGGACAAGGTCAATACTTTCTCCAAGCAGCTGCTGGAGCCCTACAGCCCCCCCAAGAAGTGACTTAAATGATTTCCACGGATCAAACACACACCATCTCCTCCCTCCTACTCTGCTTGTCTCTGATACATTCATCCCTCTGGTGTTCACATCTTCATTTGCCCCCTCTCAGTGTCTCTCCACTCTCTCTGGTTTTCTGGTCTTGTATTAACTGATGCCGCCACGTTGCTCCAATGATCCGTAATGAATGTCTGCCGAGAGTTAAGCGGCCTGCTTAGAAACATAAAATCTTGATGGTCTATGTTGCTTTGTGATGATGGTGTTTGTATTTAAGCGTAAGAAAAACACTCATTCCTGATGTGTGTTCAAGAAAGGAGATTATACGGGCGCAGGAATGTACATTAGCGGTTGAACGGGAGTAGTATCAGTACAGATGTCTGTCACTTGTTCCGTTTAACCTGGCACATCTGATTTGGGGTCAGTGAATGACACCGTAAACCTTTGTTTCACATTCTGGCCAGACTTTATTTTGGTTCCTGAACTGGTCAGAAGTGTTGTTAATTGAGAGGGTCCAACTTAAGGAGATGGTACATATTTTAGTGAGTTGCTAAAGGGTTAGTTCACCCAAAACAAAGAATTTTGTCATTATTTATTCACCCTCATGTCATTCCAAACCCTAGGTTTTTTTTTTTTTAAATGCAACACAGGGAGAAATTTTGAAGTGTCATTTAATTGACACATTCTTTCAGTATTGCATTATGGACAGCATACAAGTTTGTTCTGACAAGGATGTGTAAATAATGACTGAATTTTAATTTCTGGATGAACTATCCTTTAAACTTCTATTTGCAGTGAATCAAACTGTAATTAACGTGTACAAACCTTGTGATTCAATTTATCTAATTTAATTTTTGCAGTTAGTTAAAGTGATGTATTTATATAGACTTGTAATAATTAAGATACATTCTCTTCAGATCTTCTATAACATTTATTTATGCGACGCCTGTTGCTGGTTCTGAGTTGTGAAGCACAACATGAAGATGCGTTCCGTTGTCTTGTTCTTCTCCTCCTCATCATTTGGCAGTAATGTCTGCATGCATCAAAACAGGAACACACTTACACCTTACATGGAGGTCAGATGCTCATTTAAACCTGCTGCAAAAACACTGCAACCTGTCAGCAGCGACAACAATATCACAGTACACACTGCGCTGGTTATGATAACGTTAAGTGTGTTTTCCTGATTTCACAGCATGAAGCAGTGGGCTCTTTAGTTCATGAAAAGCAGGGGCAAGAACTCACAAACCTGATAGTGTATCAGACAGAGAGATTTTGATCTTTATCAGTCAGTTTTCCTGAAGTTTCTTCATTCTCTTATAACTGCCTTTCCAAAATTTGGCTTCTTTTTGTAGAAGCACACCAAGTTTAAAAGCAAATAAAACACTATTCTCCATCTACTGCATCAGGTGTTTCTGTCCAGTGATTTATGTGAATACCAGTATTTTGTGTCTACCAAAGCTAATTGTTCATGCAAACATTTTACATCACACCTAAACATTTTGAGTGCAAAACGCAGAACGGTTACAGGGTCACACACTGCAGCAGTGCTACACTGAAAAGCACAACTCAATGAGTTTAGGACAACTGCTTAAAGGTTATGAATTTTAATTTTAACATGTTTCATAAAAGTTAGAACCAAACCTTCAATGACGACAATTTATTTACACTACCTTTCAATAGTTTGGGGTCTGTAAGATTATTATTATTATTATTATTATTTTATTTTTATTTTTTGTGTGAAATACTACAATTTAAAATAATTGTTTTCGATTGTAATACATTTTAAAATATAATTCCTTTGATCAAAACTGAATTTTCAACATCATTATTTCAGTCTTCAGTGTCACATGATCCTTCAGAAATGATTCTAATATGCTGATTCTCAAGGAACATTTTCAGATTTTTATCAATGCTTCATATTTTTTTGTGAAAACCATGATACTTTTTTCAGTATTCTTAGATGAAAAAACTGCATTTTTTTTAAAATTTTATATATATATATATATATATATATATATATATATATATATATATATATATATATATATACAATTATTTTTTTATTTATTATGTATATATATATATATATATATATATATATATATTTATTTTATATATATATAATTTTTTTTTTTTTTTCTTTTGGTAATATGAATGTCTTTACTGTTCAATTGAATTGAAAATATTTGTTTCTTTAAACAAACTCTTACCCAGTTCTTTTGTATATATAATATTTATTTATTTATTTATTTATTTTATCAAGAAAAATTAAGATTTAAACAAGTTTAGAAATTAAGATTTTAAGAAGTCAGGTGAAAACTACAGCCCCTTTAGTTTGAATTAGTCTTTTAAATTGACACAAAAAAATGAGAATTTGTTACTGGAAACCGGTATTAATTTATTTCTTCCATGTAAAAAAAAAAAAAAAAAAGGAAAACTAAACTGTGGCAAGTGGCTTTCAAGCTCCAAAAAAGCTCCATAAAAGTAGTCCATACACATGCACTAGATTCCATGTCTTCTCAAGCCATACTGTTTGTGAACAAACTGAAACCAAAGCTGTTATTTTCTGTATAAAAACTCCTCTATTGTAGCTGTTAAAGGTTCAGTAAGTGATTTCTGAGAAACACTTATATTTGAAAACAACCCTAACACACCCCTCCCTTCATTGCTCCGCCCCCAAATGCACAAACATGCAATGTTTATCATAGCTGAAGCGAAGCAAAATAATGCTTTGTGAAAAATAAACCGAAGATGATCAAATACCAAGGAAGCACACACACACAAAAAAAATGAATGTACAGTACACAAGAGTATATGCAAGCAAGAGTTGCTTGTTAGTCTCCAGCAACACACCAGCTCCAGACAAACACTCAAAACTGTCCTGTTACTTTAGCTCACATTACAACAACAACAGCATATCTTGGTTATGAGAAACACAGCAAAAGCAATGTTAGTCACATGTAGGGCAGAAAAACACAACATCAGCATCTGGTTTCAGGCCTTCCTGCATCAGTCTCTGCAGCGCTGGAAAGCTTTTCTAATATTAACGCGGGTCCTAAAGCTCTTGCCTGATCATAACCCTTCTTTTTCCTCTTTTGTAATGTCTCTCAGCCATCTCACTTTCTACGGTTTTTCTTCAAATCTCCCTCACTCTCCTCCCCCATCATGAATGGGCACGCCCCTACTGCTGATCAGCTCATTCTCTCTCCTCCCCCATCGTAAGTGGATACGCCCCCTACTGCTGATTGGCTACAAGTGTGTTGTGCTGCTCAGTCCGATCCACTTTCAACAGCTTTTCTCAGAAATTGGTTATTGCACCTTTAAATATTTGTTTTGATTTGATGTCAATACAAATAACTTGCATTTCAGTCTGTTTCTCAAATCTATTGATCTATTGAATATCGACAGCTCCTGATCTACGACTTTCATTATATATGAAAAAAAGCAGCTTCTGCAGTCTGCAAAATAACTTCTTTTTCATTCTACATAAGAACGACTATCATATAATGATATGAAGGTTGAGTGAAGCGTAATGCCCTTTTACTATTAAGCACTCAAGAGTTGAGTCTAGAGGCACGTGTTGGCACGTTTTCTGTATTTTGGCGAGATTCAGACCTTTCATCCTGGACCTTAACCGGGACAAACAAGACCCCCATAGTGCCAGAACAATGCTTTATGTCACAGGTGTCCAGAAGTTTACAAGAGAGAACAGACGGACTATCTGCTCCTTTTTATGATGAGTTGCCACTTGTCACATAAATTCAGCAGGGTCATTGATGTACATTATGGTAAGATTAATCTATATTCTGCATTAATGCATCAGCGTATAACTTCTGGAAGTGCTGTTTGGTTGAGACTGTCTGAAATGCCTGCCTGTCGCTCTCTATCCATCAGGGCCATGGGGCGCAGTGGGAGTCTTCACTAACGAGCACGCCACAGATTTATCCTGGGGCTCCGGACCAGTCCACGCACCGCTGGAGGAACGCAATAGAGATTTACCACATCAAAGGCCTCAATGTAATTGCTGTTTTTATACAATAGCAACACCAAAGAATATAGGAGTCTCCGGGGCTAGTTGTCACACTTTTGGTGTGTGTTTTTGAACTTACTTGAAATTTATTGCATGAACATGATAATTATTAATATCAGTTGTTTAAAAAAGAAATACTTTTGTTTGATAAATGAAATAATGTATATGAAGTTAACAAACGTTCTTCCACAAAAATCCTCCATGACAAATCTGCATTTTAAATAGGTATTTCATTGGCTGTTTAAAGGCTTTTTAATTATAATCTGGAGAACGTGTTCAAGTCAGCATTTACTATGCATTTACAGCCCTTTTACTATTTAAAGTCGGCATAAAAAGGATAGTAGGAATAGGAATGGTAATAGGAATAGTCTCTTCTTCCATATTGTGACATATATCCGAGTGAAACGGCTTCTCGAACAAGAACAAATGTAGGGCAGGACTTGATTTTGTCCATAGGGAATTGATTGGATATTTGGATTGTTGTGATTTGCTATTGGTGGATCTCATGTGAGTGACAGGTTGTCCACAAAAAAATGTATCCACAACAAATCTGCCTTTTAAATAGGTATTT
Organism: Chanodichthys erythropterus; assembly: GCF_024489055.1. NCBI lineage: Eukaryota > Metazoa > Chordata > Actinopteri > Cypriniformes > Xenocyprididae > Chanodichthys > Chanodichthys erythropterus. Next base: position 42,273,309 of record NC_090232.1, read on the forward strand.
TATAGGCTGATTAAAGGCTTTTTAATTACATAGTCAAACAAAAATTGAAAAGATAACATACAAAATATCAAAACATTGATTTGGACTGTTGTAATGTATTGTGTAATATTACAAAATCTAAAATACAAGACAACTTTCAGTTATAACCTTTCATTTGTTACCTCAGAGATATCAAAAATAAATAATATAATAATATTTAACATAATTTGCAACAAAAAAAAAGGCCTGCTTTGAGATGGTTTTTTTTGGACTTGGCACCATGTGACAACTTGCCCCATTCTTACCAGCACATTCACACATAATGTACATTTACATGTTTGTAAACAGTTGCTGAGTTTTTGCAGAGAGGAAATACTGTGTATGTTATTTGTGTCATTGTATAATCTTAATCGTAGACCTCAGTGAGTCTGGGAGAGATGCAGAGATGATGTCCTCACTTAAAGTCCCACCTCCTGATGGAGGAGGTGCATTTGACCCGATGCAAAGACCTCAAGCTCCTGTCAGAACATAAGAAACGACAGAAACACACACAGCCCGTCTGGACGCATGACACGCAGCTCCTCTGGAACATCCTGTGAGAATATGCAGTGAAATATTTTACTCCTCTGAGGCTGAGGAGAAAAGGTAAGAACACTTAGATTTTCATTTAGTCATTTTCTTACATAAAGTTTATTGAATAGAATAATTTATTGTAAATGCAATACTGAGTATACAGTATTGTAAAAAAGTAAATGTGTTGGAAATTGAGTAACAGACTGCGGCAGAAATGCTTGTGAGTTTGTTTCTTGTGCGTAATTGTTTAGAGCACATACGAAATCTCGTGGAAAAATAAACACCTGTTGCAGTTCAGCATGTTTTTCCTGAAACGGCGCGTATATACCCACATTTACCTGCCTCTGTGTTTTAGATGACAAAGCGCTTGTCCCGTGGGATCCACAGCAGGATATCAGACACATTTTGACATCTTGATCCTCAGCCAAACACATAAAAACTCAAAAAGAACACCAAATAAAAGTTGCATTGGCAATTTTATGCCACAGAGGCCTTATTGGAGCGAAGGAGGCAGAGATGCCCCATCCCAAACATGTCAAAACTATTATTATATGATATGAAATGGACACAAATATTACTATATTTTTGGAAATACAGTTGGCAGTTTAACAGTTTTTTTTTATTTAAAGACTAGTCTTTTTTTTTTATTAATACCTACATTATACAAATTAAAATCAAATATATAAAAAAAATAATATTATAGGCCCTATATATTTTTATTTGTTTCTCTAGAAATGTGCATCTTTGTTAATAGAGCAAACAGAGGTTTCCTTATGAAGCAAGAATATTTAGAAATACAATTTCTTATTACAAAAGTATTGACTATTGAATTAATACAGTAAAGCATTACATTATTTTATTATTATAAAATGTTTTTTAATGTCTTTTTTGAAGTGCTTTTAAAAATGTATATCATATAACAAATTAAATCATATAAAAATGTGGTTCCACTTTATATGAAGTGTCTTTAACTATATGAACTAACATTTAAATTAATCATTTGATACAATGCACTTAAGTTTTTTTTTTTTTTTACATTGTACTTGTAGCACTTTATTTTACAGTCCTGTTCCCCATGTACTTACTATGTACTACTTATAGTAATTTCAATAACTGGGTAATAACTAGGAACCCTAAACCTACCCCTAAACCTAACCTTAACCCATGTAGTTACCTTATATTACCCAGTAGTTTCTCAGGTAAGTACACTGTAAGTACACATAAGTGCACATACAGAAAAATAAAGTGTGACCACAATACCTGCATGTTAAAACTTGATTAACTTCTGTAACTCCATCAGTAATTACACTGTTGACCAGGGTTGCCACCCCCAAACCCCGCCCAGTCACGGCCAAAATTAGCCCAATGTATCTTGACTTTACTGTGGTGTGTTTCTGGAGATATTATTCTCCTCTTTAAGTCTTGTTATTTTCCAGTACGCTGTGACACACTGAGTTTGTGGTGCGTGATGACAGTCACTTACACCGCCAGAGTGGCCAATGCGCGCTTCTGCGGCTTCTCCAAACTGCTACTGGCCTGGAAAGGAAGCATCTATAAAGTTCTGTACAAAGAGTTTCTGGCTTTCTTTGCCATGTACACAGCAATCAGCATCACATACAGGTGTGTGTGTGCTTGTGTTAATGTCCTCATCTGATGCTTTGAGTGTCAGGTTTTATTTACATCATTTTCTTTACCAGATTCTTCCTTGTGGATGATCAGAAGAGATACTTTGAAAAGCTTTCCATTTACTGCAACCACTACGCCAGTCTCATCCCAATGTCTTTCGTATTAGGTATGCATGTTTTCCCAACAAAATGGGAGGATGATATCAATCATTTAAAGAGATTTTAGCAGATGACAAGCATACATTAAAAAATCTTTATATTACATGCAGGGTTTTACGTGACATTAATAGTGAATCGCTGGTGGAATCAGTACACCTCCATCCCGCTGCCAGACAGGATCATGTGCACGCTTTCCGGTGGCGTGCAGGGAGGAGACGAGCATGGCAGGTTGCTGCGACGGACGCTGATGCGCTATGCGAGTCTGTCCGCGCTCCTGATCCTGCGCTCCGTCAGCACAGCCGTGTTCAAGAGATTCCCTACCATGGATCACGTAGTTGAAGCAGGTAAAATGAGTTTACAACACTCCACACCACAACAAGGCAGAACACCCAAGCAATGCTAAACCAAACAAAACGAATTGCCGACAAACGGTGCTTTCACACTGAAAGTGAAATGATTGATTTTCTTCAGCTAAATCATGGCTGCACAATAGGTGGCGCTGACTGAGAATGCATTTTATGCCTGCTCACTAGGTGGCGCAACAACCTACTATTCAGCCTATTAAATGTTGGCGCATATTACCACAAGGCACATTCGCTCTTCTCTCTTTGGAATAGTTTTTTTCTGTTTTCACTGGTTTTCAAAATAGATTTATGTGCTAAAGCACCAGCTATCTCGCCCTTTTGTGCAACAGCAGTGACTCCATATGCCAGTGGCATGTGATCTAAAGATCAAATATAATTGGATGAGCCTTTCCTCGCGGGGCAACGGGAAAAAATTGACACGCTGGTCAAAAAAAATAGTGGTAGTACAAGGAACTGTTTGTTGTTGTTACACAAAGAGTTAAAAATACACAAGGGTTTAAAGCTGTGGTGGACATATTGAAACCTATGGAAGCCAGTTTCCTTCACAGAATATATATAAAAAAAGGCAATTGCGACTTATTTCACAATTCTGACTTCACAGGTGTGACATTGCGTCTTTTTAAAGATGTCATTCCACCCGTTTGTTTCCATCCGGTGGTTTCCTGGCCACATATGACAGCCACGATTGTTGCCTCACATGTCTTGGGTGTAAGCATGCTGAGGGAGCATTTGTAGATGAGTCATGTGGGGCGATGTCCACATGCCGGGCCGCCACAAGTGTTGGGCTCAAGTGGAACCCTCCACCATGTCTCTTCGACCTACACGGCTGGATGATTGGTATCTTGGCGTGGGGCATGTTAAACAGCAGCATCCTGCTCCAGTGCCTTTCTTCCCGGAAATGCACAAGGAGGTAACAAAGTCGTGGAATGCACCTCTTTCTGCCCAAAGCTGCTCCACTGCCACCTCTGCTCTCACTACCCTTGATAGCGGGGTGGCCAAAGGGTACGTGGAGATCCCCTAGGTGGAGCATGCAGTTTCGGTGCAGTTATGTCCGCAAAATGCTGCCACCTTGATGTGTCGTCCGCATCTCTCATCCAAGGCTTATGGCACCGCTGGACAGACCGCCTCTGCCCTGCATGCCATGGCTCTCCTGTAAGTGTACCAAGCCAAGGCACTAAAAGAGTTGCATGAGGGTTGTTCTGACCCAGGGTTGATTCATCTGATGACCTCAGATGAAACGAAAGTCATTGTGCGGTCCCTTGGGGAGACGATGTCCACATTAGTGGCCGAGGAGTGCCATCTCTGGCTGAACCTGGCTGGGATGAAGGAGGTCGACAAAGTTCCCTTTCTTGACTACTCCATCTCCCAGGCTGGCCTTTTCGGTGACGTTGTTGAGGACTTCGCCCAGCAGTTCTCAGCAGTCCTGCGTGCAGAGGCAACTCGGGTCACTGCCAGTTTTATTCCCTGACCGAGGGGACTCTTGGCATGGATGCACTGGCACACAGCTGGCCCGGGGTTTACACAAGTATGCGTTTCCCCCAGTGAGCCTGCTCTCACAGACACTCTGCAAGGTCAGGGAGGAAGAGAAACAGGTCTTGATGGTTGCACCATACTGGCCCACCCAGACTTGGTTTTCAGATCTAATGCTCCTCATGACAGGCCGTCCCTGGCGGATTCGCCTGAGGAAGGACCTTCTTTCTCAGGGATGGGGCTTCATTTGGCACCCATGTCCAGATCTCTCGAACCTGCACGTGTGGTCTCTATGCAGGATGTGGAGGATTTAAGTGGCCTGCCTTCAGGGGTAGTTGACACTATCATTTCAGCAAGAGCCCCCTCTATGGGCTATGAAGTGGAACCACTTCGTTGTTTGGTGTTCTTCTCATGGTGAAGACCCCCGTAGATGCCAAGGAAATGTTGTGCTTTCTTTCCTGCAAGATGGGTTAGAGCGAAGGCTGTCCCCCTCCAACCTGAAAGTGTATGTTGCCGCTTTTGCCGCACATCACAAAGCAGTAGACGGTAAGTCTTTGAGGAAACACAACTTAAATTCTCCTTGGCAATACCTCATCCTTCTTGGGATCTTTCTCAGGTCTAAGTGGCTCTTCAGAGAGTACCCTTTGAGCCCTCACAGTCAGTGGAGATAAAGATCCTGTCCCTTAAGACAGTGCTCCTGACTGTCCTCACATCCATCAAGAGGGTGGGGGACCTGTAGGCATTTTCGCTCAATGAAGCATGCTTAAAATTTGGGCTGATTCTCATGTAATCCTGAGACCCCAGTCTGGATACGTGCCCAAAGTTCCACACCACTCCTTCAGGGATTAGGTGGTGAATTTGTGAGTGCTGCCCTCAGAGAAGGCAGTCCCTGTTCGTGCCCTGCGTTTGTACGTGGACTGCACGCAAAGCTTTTGAACTTCAGAACAGCTCTTTGTCTGCTATTGATGCCAGCAGAATGGAATGGCTGTCTCCAAACATAGGCTGGCCCACTGGAAAGGGGATGCCATCGTCTTGGCGTACCAATCCTGAGACGAGACGAGCCGTGCCCTCTTGGAGTGAGAGCTCACTCAACATGAAATGTTGCTTCTTCTTAGGTGTTGGCAAACTTATGTAGAGCTGCGGGCTGGGTGACGCCTAACACATTCGCGAGATGAAGTGCCCTCCCAGTGTGTTGTGTACAAAAAAGTAATATGTGAGAAGAATGGCTCTGTGTTTCGCTTGCTGTCCCATTCCCCTCTGAGGACAGGTATGAGCACCTATTCTACTCTGCAGGTGAGGTCCCTGGCTGGTGAACTCTGGTGAGTTCTTCCCGCATCCTCGGCAGTCAGATGCGGCCAGGTCTAGTATTTGTGTGTATGCCTGGTTGGTCAACCCCTTTACTAAAATAAAAGCCCATATGTTGTGGTTCCACCCTCTGGGTGACCCCATATGTGTATTTCCATGGTACGGCTTCCCCGTTGGCAAGTCTGTGTCTTTCCGTGTCCACTCTGCCATCTCTGTAATGGAATGTGACTCCACCCCTGCACAAGGCAGGATCTACCCCAGAGATCTTCCATATGTAGCACTGCCCCTTGTCAGTCCATATGAATATTTCCCACGTTACATCCCTATGGGCAGGATGTGGTCTCCACTGCATTTCCTTTTAGATTGGAATTGGCACACTTTCCCAGTGTTATCCAATAGTCTCACTGTTCAGGTTTAAATGGAACATCAGTGATTGACATTCTCCGTGCAAAGCCCTGTCCTTTTTTCCGCCCCAGCAGGTGACTGACTGATAGGGAATGTCTAGGTTATTAATTTAAGATGTTAATTCCCGTCGCCACAACTCTTGTACCTCTGCTGGTATGGCAGAGTTTCATCTCGGCTCATCAGCAGAAAACTTAATGTGTGTATCTGCATGCTGCCATATATATAGCAGGGGAGAGGCTTGCAATGCAAATTTCACTCGTCAATGTCCATTGGCTTGTTCTGTTACCAGAATCTCAGGCGAGATCCCAATTTACTAACTTCTCAATTTCCTCCTTCAGGGAATGGGGGTTACATAACTAACCTAGGCATTAATATTGCTTAATAAAAACATTCTGCATTGTAAGAAATTAATTCAGAATTGTGCATTATAAACTCGGAATTGTGAGAAATAAAGTCAGTCAAATAAGTCATTACCATTACCATAATTTTTTTATTCTGTGGCAGAAACTGACCTCCATAAGGGCTTTTTACACTTGAAATAGTTAACCCTGGGTCATTCTAAAGCCCAGGTAAATGGAATCCTAAGTTATCTTGCTTAATGTTTCACACTGGTCATAATTTACCTGGGGTTGACAATTTAACCTGTGTATTCATAAGATGACATTTCACTCTGCATTCCTAAACCCTGGATTAACATTCTTATTTGCATGTTTGTGGAGTAAGTTACTGATGGGACGAACACTGCATGCAATAGGTTTACACAAAGGCTCTAACATTGCGCATCCTCATATTATATATTGCTGACTGTATACTATCAAGTTTATCCTGAATGGACTTTTCGGACTATAAAGATAAGAATGAAATGGTCTTTTCTTCAGGGTTAAGCAGAGTGTGAAAAGTCCACCTGACACTGAGTAATGTCTGTCTCTTTCAAGGTTTTATGACAAGAGATGAGCGTAAGAAATTTGAGAGTTTACACTCACCCTATAATAAATACTGGATCCCATGTGTTTGGTTCACTAACCTGGCTGCAGTGGCCCGCTGTGAGGGCAGAATCAAAGACGATAATACTTATAAACTTCTATTGGAGGTAACTACATTCAAAAGATCTTTAAAGGTTTTACATGACAGTATTTATGAAAGTAAGATAGTTAATTTAATTCAAAAGATTTGATGCCTAGTGTAAAACCGAAGTGCTTGGTTGAAATGATATTTCTATTTGTCTTCTATGTTGTTTTTGTAGGAGCTGAACAGTTTCAGAGGGAAGTGCAGCATGCTTTTTCACTATGACATGATCAGCATACCATTGGTCTACACACAGGTAAGATACATGCTTAAGATGAGAGAGACTGAAAGGGTTTCTTGGCATGTGATGGAATATGAATTGATATCTTTTTCCATCACAGGTTGTGACTCTGGCAGTGTACAGTTTCTTCCTGGTGTGTCTGATTGGTCGTCAGTTTCTGGACCCGGGTCAGGGTTATCCAGGTCATGACCTTGACCTTTACGTCCCCATCTTTACCCTTCTGCAGTTCTTTTTCTATGCTGGCTGGTTGAAGGTCAGGAACCAGAAATGTCGCTATAAAACATGAACCCAGAACTATCATTCCATGACTAATTGAATCATTATTAGCGTTTCTTTAGCCATAACTATTTATTTGTGTCACTGTGTAATTATTTCTCAGGTGGCAGAACAGCTCATAAATCCATTTGGAGAGGATGATGATGACTTTGAGACCAATTGGTTGATAGATAGAAACTTCCAGGTGATAATTCAATTACAATATACAGAGAAAATGTCTCTTTGTGAAACAAATGAAAGACTATGATTTTATATGTGTTTAAAAGGTGTCTATGATGGCGGTGGATGAGATGTATGGAGATTTGCCCATGATGGAGAGAGATCGTTACTGGAATGATTCGAATCCTCGTCCGCCATACACAGCCGCTACGCTCTTTGTGCTGCGCAAACCCTCTTTCCAAGGCTCCACATTCGACATGGCGTCAGTGATCACCAAACACAAATCCACTGATCTTTTCAGACCAGACAGTTTACTGTACACTGTACAAACTGCAAACAATCTGTAAAAAAAAAAGATAATATGGTGGATTTCAGTCATAAATATAGCTGCTACTCATTTAAGTATGATTTTAAAAGGAATAGTTTGGCCAAAAAATTTAGATTGGATGGGGCTTTATATATTTGCTGTACATTTTTGGATTGGATTAAATATATTTTTAAAGAAATTAATACTTTTATTCAGCAAGGATGCATTAAATTGATCAAAAGTGACAGTAAAGACTGTTTTTAAGCATTCTGTTTATAAAAGAAAAAAATAAGCAGGGCAACTGTTTTCAACATTGATAATAATCAGAAATATTTCTTGAGCATCAAATTAGTATATTAGAATGATTTCTGAAGGACCATGTGACACTGAAGATGAGTAATGATGCTGAAAATTCAGCTTTGATCACAGGAATAAATTACATTTTAAAATATATTTAAATATTAAACTTTAAATTTTAAATTGTAATAATATTTTACAGTATTTCTGTTTTTACTGTATTTTTAATCAAATAAAAGCAGCCTTGGTGAACTTAAAGAGACTTCTTTCAAAAACATCATATTGACTCCAGACGTTTGAATGCTAATGTAAAAACAAAATAATGGATAAAGTGAAAAACAAATAAGTTGTTATTTTGTTGCCATTTCAAATCCCCAGAATTCCTAAAGAGGAGATGCATTTCCAGCCTCTGCAGGAGATTGCTGAGAACCTGGAGGAATCCGTGACGCGGAATCACAACCTTGCCCTCTTCAATCGACTCCTCGGCTCCGCCCCCTCTCCCACAAGCTTCATGGGTGGAGCCTTACGCCGCACCTCCGCCCAGCTGCAGCGTTTGACACGCTCCATCAGTCCGGACCCCTCCTTCTCTGACGCAGAGGATGAGGAAGAGGAGAGCGCGGTGAGAAGCGCGGGCACGGCCGGATCCATGCCGTCTGGACTCGGGCTGGACACCACACAGAGCACCATCTGCAGCTGTGGAGGACTCATCAGCACCTGTCCTCCGCTGTCAGATGTGGAATTCCACCAGCAAGGTGAGAGAAATGGAACAGGTGAAGAGAAATGGGAGAAGATGGTGGAGAAAGACTCACTAGTGCCAAAAATCCCACCGCCCACAGCACAGGCGTCAGCAGGGAGGAAGAGTCCTCTTGCTCAGGGACAAGTCAAGTCTCATTTCTGTTCCTCAAACACCACCAACCACTCTGTACCCGACTTCTACTCTTTCCAGCCTATCCGTAACCCGGCAAAGGTCATGACACCAAAACAAAATCCACCCGATAGCAATCAAGCAGCATTGTCTTTACTGACTGCTCCATCGCCTGAAGTTTCAGCGTTTCTGGAGAATTCAGAAAGAGAGCGGATGCTGGCAGATTCACAATGGCTGCCTTCTAATGGTCAAAGTCAGTGTGTAAGTGTAGGGTCAGAGGTCACAGGTTCAAGTAGTAAGGTCATGGAGTGACCAAATAGAGCAAATATTTGAACTGCATGATCGCTTTCATATTTTTTTTCATATTGATACATGCAACTAGAAAGTTTGGATGCAATTTTGTTGCATTATAATACTTGGCAGATTATTTTTAAACTTTATTTTTAGATTCTTCTGAATGTGAATGCTATGATATGTAATCATGTGACAGAATAATGATAATCAGCACTGAAACTGATCTAGCTTTTCTAGTTTCTTGGAAATAAGAGTAAATGTCTACATAAAATAGCAACGTGAGGTAAAAAATAAATTCTCTTTTGAATATATGACAATAATCTGAAAGAATACAGTATAACACGGGCAATGCTCTTATGGATATAAATGATAGCGTTCAGATGATTATTAGGTTTGATGTTGATATGTACTGTTGGAAATAATCCTCATGTACGCCGTATTGCAGCAATGTAAGACTGGTGCTTTTATATATTATAATATATATTTACAGTTTATAGTTTACTACAGAATGAAATGTTAAAGCAGCAGAAAAGTTTGTAGGCTAACTAGAGGAATAGAAATATCTCTTAAATAATAAAGTTATTAATATAATTTAATAAAATATTTAATACAGTTTTCCATGAATTATTCCACAACAGGATTTTCTCACAGCAATGTTTTATGCTCTCATTATCAAGTTTATTAATCATTGTTAAAGGAAAACATTAAAGTTGAACAGTTGTTCTTTATAATAACAGAATCATATTGTCAGTGATTTGTCTTTACAAAAAAATAAGAAACATTAAATGAAAAGAGGAGCCACTATGCATTTTGTTATATTTCATAGACATTGTAAAACTGAAATCAAGTAATATTTTTAAGAAAGTAACTTTTTTTCACACATCACCTTTCAAAACAAAATGTGTTTTTTTCTCCTGAAGGCACTGTATGTAAATGCAAAAGCAATAATAAAACACACAAACTTGCACACATTTATAAAAAGTTATCATAGATTATTTTGAAAGGGGTCCGGGAGATCAGGTATGCGTCTCAAGCATCTGTAGACTTTCAGGGAAACGACCAAGGCAACAATCTGGAAAACAGAGTTGAAGTTGAATATAAATGTTATTTATAATCAACAACTGATTGCTGTTTTAGTACAATGCTCTCTTAGATTCATTCCTGCTGACAGACTACTAACATACAAGATGTCTGATTTTTAGGTAGGTCAAGGGTCACATATATTATTACCTCTAGAATGCCGATCAAAAAGGACAAAGCTCCAGAAATGGGAAAGTTTTCGTTCAACAGCAGATGAATGCAGCCCCTTACTTTCTATAGCAGGAATGAAAGAGTTTCATAAAAATAATGTAATCATGATCTTTTTTGCTGTATTTTGGTCATGATGAGGCAGTACCTTATTCTCAGCTTTTTCTTTACTACATGTTGAATGTGTTTTTGAAAACTGACTGCAGCATTGTTTGGGATACAAGTTCTTCTGTTCTTCTTCCCTAGCGGAATGTGTGATGTCTTCATAGCCCTTGTATCCACAGCAACGCAGCTTCATTAAAATGAAAATTGTAATATTCATTAGAAGGACCACAGCTGACATACATGAAGGCTTATGCATGACGGTCTTACCTTGTTCATAGTTTCATCCCATACGAGAGTGACTGAAGTGTCATTCTTTTCATAGCTCTCCTGAAGGCTTTTTATCATTTTGTTCTCTAAGCTGCTCAAAGCTTTTTCTTTCTGTTAACCATAAAAGGAAGCATTTGGATAAAGCTCTGTTCCTGTATTTAACCAGTATGAAACATTATGAGAGACAGGTTGGTTGGCACAGGGTTAATCTCCACTTCATAACTGAATTCAGTTACAAAAATGAGACATTTTGTCCTTTTTGAAACTGATTGATACGATCAAGACAAAATATCAAAACTAGACAATTTCTGCATCCCAGTTTGCACTATCCATTCTAAATAATATTTAAAATTAGAATTCTGATAATAACGAGCAAAATCACTGAAGAAAAGAGAAATGCAAAAACTACACCTAACTTCCAGCCACAGCCTTAGATGAAATCAACTGAAAAGACATTAAATCTCTCTTATTACAAACCAGACATTTGTCTACAGTTCTATTTTAGAATTAACAGGTTTAGATGTTGATATTTCATTGAAAATTTTTGATCACCATTATGGTGATCAATGTTTCATTTAGTTGGGCAGTTTGACTCTTGGTTTTTATGTTCACTTTCAAACGAAAATGACCCCAAGCTTTACTCACCCTCAAGCCGTCCTATGTGTATATGACTTTCTTCTTTCTGATGAACACAATCAGAGTTATATTAATAAATATCTGTATTGAACTTAGGAAGAAAGCGCAACTGACATCGCACAGAAAGGCTTAGGATATAGTGTAAGCGTTTTGAACTGTGAGAGGCATTACACTTTCTTCGTACGATGAATATGGAAAGCGGTCTAGTGGTAGCTAAATATTTTACTTTATAACTTGTTAAATATGGATATTTTTTTTACACAAACACATCGCTTCGCTTCAGAAGGCCTTTATTAACTCCCCGGAGCCGTTTGGAGTATGTTTTGCTTTGGTTGGATGCACTTTCTTGAGCTTTATACTTGTTGGTCCCGTTCACTGCCATTATAAAGCTTAGATGCGATTAATATAACTCTGATTGTGTTCATCTGAAAAAAAAAATTTATATTACCTTGGATGGCTTGAGGATGAGTTAAGCTTAGGGTCATTTTCATTTTAAAGTGAACTAATCTTTTAAGTTTGCAGCGTGAATCATGTAAGCATTGATGAGAAACATATGCTGATTCTTGATGTCTGTGTGTGTTTAATTTCTTTCCCTCCACAATGAGTCTAAAAGTTAAAATTCAAAGTATGTGATCTGTGGTATGAAGGTACTGTTGGTGAAAATAACAAACAACCACTCTCAATCTGTGATGGGACTAGACAATCAGTTTTCGTCTTTATGGTGTAAACCATATCACCTGATTGTTCTAGTTTATGTTCTCCTTTGTAACAAATGACGTGTTTCTGTAATCACTATTACAAAGACCACAAACTTAACATAAAAACCAAGAAACTAAAGGAAACACTGTTCACCATAATAGTGACCACATATTTTCAATAACACATAAGCCTATGTTAATTTTCAAAAAGACCTGTGGACGATCGACAGAAATACAATCAGTCTGGTTCGTTATAATAGAGATTGAATGTCTTTTCAGTTGATTTCATCTAAGGCTGGAAGTAAGTTGTAGTTCTTATTTTTCTCTTTCCTTCAGTGATTCTGCTCATTATCATCAGGTGTCTTTAATAATCAAACAATCAATACTTAATTAACCACTTAAGTTCCTAATTAACTCTAATACTGCTTCTGTGTTACTTTTAAGTAACTTTTTAAGTACTTTTACAGTGTTACTGTTAATTTAACACCGGGGAATTTAAAGGGTTAGTTCACCCAAAAATTGAAAATTCTATCATTTATTACTCACCCTCATGTCGTTACACACCTGTAAGACCTTTGTTAATCTTCAGAACACAAATTAAGATATTTTAGTTGAAATCCGATGGCTCCGTGAGGCCTGCATAGCCAGCAATGACATTTCCTCTCTTAAGATCCATTAATGTACTAAAAACATATTTAAATCAGTTCATGCGAGTACAGTGGTTCAATAGTAATTATAAAGCGACGAGAATATTTTTGGTGTGCCAAAAAAATAAAATAAAAAAATAACGACTTATATAGTGATGGCCGATTTCAAAACACTGCTTCAGGAAGATTCGAAGTGTTATGAATCAGCGTGTCGAATCCACAGTTCGGAGCGCCAAAGTCACGTGATTTCAGCAGTTGGCAGTTTGACACGCGATCTGAATCATGATTCGACACGCTGATTCATTATGCTCCGAATCTTCCTGAAGCAGTGTTTTGAAATCGGCCATCACTAAATAAGTCTTTATTTTGTTTTTTTGGCGCTCCAAAAATATTCTGGTTGCTTTATAATATTAATATTGAACCACTGTACTCACATGAAATGATTTAAATAAGTTTTTAGTACATTTATGGATCTTGAGAGAGGAAGTGTCATTGCTCCCTATGGAGGCCTCACAGAGCCATCGGATTTCAACAAAAATATCTTAATTTGTGTCTTACGGGTGTAAAGCGGCACGAGGGTGAGTAATTAATGACAGAATTATAATTTAATTTTAAATTTAATTTTTGCGTGAACTAACCCTTTAAGCATAAGTAGACGAATTGTGATGCAGCAAAGGTGTTAGAAAGACTAATTAGAAAGACATTTAAATATAATGATTTTTAATTAATAAAGATGTAAACAGTTATATTTTGAATATCTGTAGTAGACCATGCTGCCTCGCTAACATCATTTTTGTGTTAAAACCATCTAAAAAAAGAAAACATAGTTTAACTGAATTGTATATGAAAAATTTCAGCAAATCATATATATTACACAAAAAAAAGATGATAAAATCACAAATGTGTGTTTATTATTATCTTTTATGTCCCCACAACCTGTGTGCCAACGATTCCTGTTTTGCAACATAACTTAAGCCATGAATTAACAAAATAATTATTTTTGTGACACTGTGTTATTTTCGTAACTGATAATTCAAGCTTTCATTTGGTTTATCTTAATTTTGTTTCATCAATTAATTTTGTTTGATTAAAGATCCAAAATAAAAATTTTTACCAGCAATTATTAAATATTGGGTCTCATATATTTGCTCTCACCACAGAATTGGGGTAGACCATTAACACTGCCCAGATGACCTGGAGGATTAAGATGATGAGCACAACGACGAAAAACTAAAATAAAATTGAAGAAGAAAGAAAGAAATTAAAACAAGGCAGTACATTTGGCTTTACATTTGTTCATGTCAATACATTTTTAAGCATTTCTTCAATAGGCTTATTTAACATTATATATATATATATATGGTAATTTGATCAAGTCAGAAAAATTGCCTAATACTTTACAATGTTTTTTTTTTTTTTACAATGGCCATGACACATTTCTCAATATTTACACAGTTCTCTCTGATAGACATGAAAAATGTGCCTGGGTTTAGTGGACAATTACTGCCATCTACTGGAAAGCAAACACTAAATTAAACATTAAATTAAACATTAAAATAACATGAATTTTTAACTCCAGCCACTAGATGGCTAGAGAATTAATCAATGGTTCACATTATAAAATCATTATTATAACTATATCAAATTTTAGCATTTTTTGTATGTGTATTTTTCAAGATATTTTTGAAAAATACAATTATTTACAAGGCTGTAGAGAACAGTGCACTATTGCAGACTTATATACTGAGGTTTCAATTACATTATTTTCATATAGTCAGTCATGAATTAAAGTGAAACTCCAGGGCTGAAAATGAGTCCCAATCTGGCCCTGTCTGAGTGAGAGAACAATTCATGTTATTTGACAGATGTAGTCATTGAGTGTATTTTGTGCCAAAGCAAATTAAAAGGATCCTAAGTTTAGCTCACATAGCCTATACTGTTGTGCTCACTGTGGGAAGAGTTGTGAAAAAGTGACCCAAGTAATGAGAAATTGGTTCTAGTGATTGTAAAAAACAACAACAAAAAAACAACAACAACAACAAAAAACACTTACAACCACGAGCATCCAGCTTTTTTTCTTCAAAGTGCCCAAACAACCAATCACACCCGTCACAGTGAGGATGCCGCCCAGAGCGATCAGCATCGGGGCCCCCAGGAACAGGAGTGTTGTAAGTGTCACGTCATCAACTGTTTTTAACAAGTCAGATGTCTTGCTCTTCATGTGTGACCATATACCATATCCTACAGCCGTGCCCCCACTCAACTACAGTGTGTCAAAGAGAAAGAAAGAAAAAAAAACATTTATTTGGTGCTCATTCATCATCAGTGGGCTACTCACTCTATGAACAGATACAAAATGTAATTTACTTACAGTGAAGAAGCTGTAGAAGGTGGAACCCAGGTTTAAACATGTTGAGTCCATGATTTTTTTAAAAAATGTTTTATTCTGGTCTGTGATGAAGAGATATGACAAGACAAACTAGGTTATGTTGTTTTCAGATTGTAAACAAGATAGATAGATAGATGCTTTACTAGAGTACTTCCTCCTCCTCAGCTCCTTTGGACACTCTTTCAGGTTTTTACTGGAGTAATGTTTTATTATGGTAACTGTACTTTCACTCAAATACTTGATTTGTGCACTTAGTCCACCACTGCAGTATGTTTGTTTAGTTCGGTATATTAAATTTGTTGTTTTTCAATATCAACTTGAAATTGAATTTGGTCAAAAAAAAAAAAAAAGAAGTCTTTTAGACGTAGAATGCCTCTTAAGGTCTAGTATTTTTAAGTCTTTATCCTGGAATTGACTCATTACATTAACCCTGGCTAAAATAATGTTCACACCTGTCAAATCCTTTCATAGAAATCCCATTTGTGTCAAGTGAAACAATATCATACTCACAAATACAGCTTGAGAGATCTGCAGCAGTATCGAAAAGTTCCTGATGATACTAGCATAGATGTGTTTGATCGACTGGCTCTTAAGCATTCTCACCACATCCACCCTTTGCATACTCACGCTTTGCACTTCCCACCAACAGAAGGTTCTTCTAAAAGTGTTAAGTGCTCACACCCAATGTTCCCTCTAAGATGCGCCTGTGCACGGTCGCGCACTGCAGATGCTTTGGCCGCGCAGAAAGAATAAATGCCGCGCAGAGGACAGAGGCAGACCTAAAATGTGTGGGGAAATCCATTTGATTGAAGTTTAAAAGAAATAATTACAGTGTTCTGCTCACCCGCTATAGAGTCAGCAAATTTCCTTTGGCATAGATGCGGCCCAGAGTAGTTTGTGTTTGCCGACCCAGTTCTGGCCCATATCTTTTTAGCCAGAACTAAACCAAAAGAGGGCCATAACTCAACCAGTAGAGAGCCAAATAATAAAAACTGACGTGGCCCATATGTGAACCTTATATGTTATTCTTGTATAGCTGAATTCTGCAAAGGTCTGACGGCCCTTATGTGGCCCACACATAGCTGAACACACCCAAAGCCATAATTTAACCACATTTACCACACCTGTTTTTTAAATTTAAAATATCCATCAAACAGTAAATCAATCTTCAACACAAAAATTATAATTTTTTATTTTTATTAAAATATCTTAAACAAAAAAAGGAGTGTGTTGATAGTAATGTCTCGCCAATCTTTCTCAGTCACTATCTGTAAGAAAACGGAAGATAAAAAAAAGAAATACATTATAACATAGTTGTGGCGACCAGGGCGGGCGAGAGCCGTGAGGGAAGGCCTCCGGTTGCATAAAGCACCTTAAGTGTAATTTTCCCTTAAGATCGCCCTTATGTTTCCCTTAAACTTAAGGGTGTTGCAGAAAATAACCGTTAAGTGTTACTTAAGGGTTTCTTTAGGCGAAACGTCATAAACCCTTAAGAATTTCCCTTAAGTATATATTTTTCACTTAAGTAATGCGTAAGTGTTGCATAAAGCCCCTTAACCTTCATTTCCCTAAGTATATCGTAAGGTTCGTAAAACTTCACCTTAAGTGTTACACAGAGTGAGCAGGTTCAATCCAAGTCGTATAACGTGCCACGATCGGCCGCTTTATATGATAGACAAATTGTACTTTAGCGGTTTATTCACATAAACATTGATGAAATATAACATCTTATAACATATCTTATATGGTAAACGGAAGCGCAAACGTGCGTGCATCACACGCAAAAACAACCCTCATTGGTTCTTGCGCGCACATTTGAGCTTCCGACACAGCCGTAATCATATGGATGTCTTTCAATAAATGGACATAAATGATGAGAGAATATTAAAAATATCTTTATTTGTTGTCCAAAGATGAATGAAAGTCTTATGGGTTTGGAACGACATGAGGGCGTCAGGGTGAGTGAATGACGGCAGAAATCTCAATTTTGAGTAAACAATCAATTTGAGTTTCTCGTCTCTTTCATATTTGGTTTTCTTTTTTGTTTTCCTTATCCATATTATGTTGTTTTCTGTGAAAACTTACCACGATACGTATTAACAAATAACGTGTCCATGGCAACAGTAGAATTTTTTAACGGCAAAACCTGGGATGCTGTCGTTAAACACTTAACGGTTTCCCTTACCTAAGAGAACAGTTTAAGAGATTATATGCAACACCCTTAAGTCATTCCCTTAGTTAAGGGGAAATCACGCCTTAAGTGTCATACTTAAGGGAAAAACTTAAGGTGCTTTATGCAACCGGGCACTGGACTTTATTTTGTGTTTTATTATGTTTGTGTGGCCGGCAGATGTCCGCGAGGGTCTGCCGGCATTACTTTCGTTTTGTATTTGTTTATTTTGGAATTAAAGTTTTGCTTGAATGTTCGCCGGTTCCCGCCTCCTTCTTCCCGTATATACGAACTGTGTTACAATAGTATATCAGATATTATTTAAAACAAGCACAAAGGCCTATTACAAATTATTGTAAATAAACATTACAAAGAGTGCGAGCACTTTAGCATGGGGCAACTTGTACCTCAATAAACTGCTAATTCACTGCTTATTAGCCTAATAGTTAGTTTTCTTCTTTAGCAAGATGCAGACGGTAAGAATTTTGAGAGATTCCACTGACCGCTTGCTTGAAGATTGCTTTTTACAGCACTAGACCGTTTTTCTTGGTTTACTGTTAAATGCTGTAAATTTACTGCAAGTGCTTAGTTTAACAACCATTAGCTGTAAATTTACATGATTTAACTGTTTAATGAAATAACAGTATTTTACTGATGGAAATCATCCTTTCTGAATAATTTCTACATAATGACTTAACTTCTGAAAGAAAAACTTTGGGCGGTTTCCCGGACAGAGATTAAGCCTAGTCCTAGAATAAAATGGCCCTTTAAACTAGAATAACAGAAATCTGCTTTCTCTGTCATGGTTTAAAATAGTCCTAGACTTATGCCTCGTTTCCACTGAGTGGTACACCTTGATCAGGCTTGCGTTTCCACCGCAAACAGTACCCTTACTTGATAGGCGTGGTGTAGCCAGAAAATAGTGATCGACGTCATTCTCGCGCGAAGAAGAAAACGATATAGTAAACAACAATGGAGGACATAACGTTACTACAGCAGATGTTGTTCTTGCTTCTCGGCTTGAGGCTGTCTGTCACAAAAAGAAGACGAGTTTTGCATTCGGCGTTTCAGAATACCAAGATTGCAAAGTTCAGACGTCCATGCCGCAGCACCTAACGTTACCAGCAAGCGGAGGAGAAACCCCGCGTAATTTAAAAACTATTTTACTGTGTCATGAAATGTAGTTTTGAAAGTTTTTCAGGCGAGAATGTAGTTGTTTAAATCTCAAATCTGTGGTTAATTTATAAATAGAGCGCCTATTTGAAAATTTGATCTGACGTTGTCGGAGTTGTGAGATCCAGGCGATCACCGGGCGCTCGGTGCTCATGTACCCAGCCGAGAGCAGCTGCACCTCGGCTAGTCCTTCTGACATTCGCCGCTGGCTCTGATGTCTCTGTAATGGTTAAAAACAAGATATCATTCATCTTGTGTATAACGGGCAATCTTTGGTCTCATGAATTTATAATTTGTTCCCGGGCAAATCGTTTTGCCCGAGGGGAAAATGAAGTTTTATAACTTTATATATTTATTTAACTTTACCGTTGTAGTGCGCTGTACGTTTGACTGAATTGTTTGCTTGTCTTTATTTCTTATTGTAGCTTATAGCTTCTCATATTTTATTTATAATGGTTATTATTGATAATTAAAACTGACGTTTAACAAAAAGAGAAGGTTGTTTTGTCTTATTTCATGTCATTTTATATAGGCTACATACAGTGAAGATAATCACATTAATAGGTTTCATAGTTTTTAAATAAAAAAGAAAAGAGGCAGGGTTGTGTTTTATATTTTGTTTTGTTATATAGCCTGCATGAAGTGAAGATAATTAATGCATGCATTGTCTGAACCACATTTGTGTGTGGCGCCTCTTGTGTTGTCAGCACGCGCAAGTGACGATTCTCTGTCAACCAATCAACGTTCTGCAGAGTGTAGCTCCACCCTTTTGGTACGGTACTGTTGTGCTTGGTACCCCAACGAAAGGGTCCCAAAAAAGTGGTACGGTACGGTTCGGAATTAGGGTACCATTCACAACTTTTGACAATGGAAACGGAAAAAAATGCGTACCGTACCGAACCGAACCGTACCGTACCGCTCAGTGGAAACGAGGCATTAGTCTAGTCCAGAGTTTAATGAACTGATTTCCTGGAGGAAGACTAGAGCTACTCCAGGACTAACTGAGGTAAATTAAACCTACCAGGAGGCAGGTTTAACTTCAGATTAACGTTGTGTTTCAAAGAAGACACATGTCTTACTTGACCTGCCTCTTTTATATAATGAAGCAATTTCATTATATATTTCTAGACTGCCAACACTGATTATCACATGTGTAAATAGTTTATTTTGTTGCTATGTAAAGGACAAAACAAAAGCATTAATAATCATATAGATATATACAAACCCGATTCCAAAAAAGATGGAACACTGTATCACTGTATCAAATGTTTAAACTGAGAAAATTTATCATTTTATTATTTTAAGCTGTTCTTAGTTCATTCCATGTTTTACATGGCAACCTCTCTCATGCTAATTCAGATTAGCAAAGTTGGTTTTAAATTAATCTAGTTTAAAATTAATCTGGTTTTAAATTAATCTAGACTACTCCATAGTCCAGGTTTTAGTAATCTGTACTTAATCTGTGTTTCAGAAAGCCATTTTTTAAACCACGACCAACTATTCTAGATTAAGGCCTATCCTGGCTTAATTTAAACCCTGTCTGGGAAACCGCCCCATAGTGTTTAATGTTCTGTTTCTGATATCTGAGTTTGTGGGTCACTATTGTTCTGGAGAGTAGAGCCTGTGCTTCAGTCGGTGATGATCCAGAAACACTGATGTTATGCTGCATGTCGCTTTATTTAAAGACAGTAACTGTGTAGTTGATACAGTAGTTATATTAGCTCATGCATTCTGCATTTTACAGAAAAGGTTTTACAATAATCCAGGAAATACCTATAAAGTGCAGTTTTTTTGTAAGACGTTAAAGAAAAATTAGGATTTTTGTTTCACCTTAATTTTATAGTTTTTGTTTGAACAGCTGCTTTTGTTAATCAATTTAGCTCTAATTTTCAATTAAAATTTTTGACAATTTTTGACATCCTAAATGTTCTGTGAATTCTGAATGGGAATATGATATGTAATCATGTGACAGAATAATGATAATCAGCACTGAAACTGATCTAGCTTTTCTAGTTTCTTGGAAATAAGAGTAAATGTCTACATAAAATAGCAACATGAGGTAAAAAAAAAAAAAAAATTCTCAGAATACAGTATAACTTACTAGAGAATAGAAATATATCTTAAATAAGTTATTAATATAATTTAATAAAATATTTAATACAGTTTTCCATGAATTATTCCACAACAGGATTTTTTTCACAGCAACGTTTTATGCTCTCATTATCAAGTTTATTAATCATTGTTAAAGGAAAACATTAAAGTTGAACAGTTGTTCATAATAGAATCATATTGTCAGTGATTTGTGTTTACAAAAAAAAAAAAAGAAACATTAAATGAAAAGAGGAGCCACTATGCATTTTGTTATATTTCACAGACGTTGTAAAACTGAAATCAAGTAATATTTTTAGGAAAGTAACTTTTTTTTTTTTCACACATCACCTTTCATAACAAAATGTTTTTTTTCCTCCTGAAGGCACTGTATGTAAATGCAAAAGCAATAATAAAACACACAAACTTGCACACATTTATAAAAAGTTGTTTATCATAGATTATTTTGAAAGGGGTCCGGGAGATCAGGTATGCGTCTCAAGCATCGGTAGACTTTCAGGGAAACGACCAAGGCAACAATCTGGAAAACAGAGTTGAAGTTGAATATAAATATTATTTATCATCAAGAATTGATTGCTGTTTTAGTACAATGCTCTCTTAGATTCATTCCTGCTGACAGACTGCTAACATACAAGATGTCTGATTAAAAACCCATTGCAGAATACAAGCTAAAAAGACATCATTTCAACCTTTGAATCAAATCAGTTATAAACTAATACAAAAAAGCTGCAGTGGACCATTTCCCACTTACTAATTGTTTCTAAAAAGTTTAGATAGGTCAAGGGTCACATATATTATTACCTCTAGAATGCCGATCAAAAAGGACAAAGCTCCAGAAATGGGAAAGTTTTCGTTCAACAGCAGATGAATGCAGCCCCTTACTTTCTATAGCAGGAATGAAAGAGTTTCATAAAAATAATGTAATCATGATCTTTTTTGCTGTATTTTGGTCACGATGAGGCAGTACCTTATTCTCAGCTTTTTCTTTACTACATGTTGAATGTGTTTCACCGCAGCAATGTGTATGATACTGGGTCATCATAGATGGGAAGTCTTCATAGCCCTTGTATCCACAGCAACGCAGCTTCATTAAAATGAAAATTGTAATATTCATTAGAAGGACCACAGCTGACATACATGAAGGCTTATGCATGACGGTCTTACCTTGTTCATAGTTTCATCCCATACGAGAGTGACTGAAGTGTCATTCTTTTCATAGCTCTCCTGAAGGCTTTTTATCATTTTGTTCTCTAAGCTGCTCAAAGCTTTTTCTTTCTGTTAACCATAAAAGGAAGCATTTGGATAAAGCTCTGTTCCTGTATTTAACCAGTATGAAACATTATGAGAGACAGGTTGGTTGGCACAGGGTTAATCTCCACTTCATAACTGAATTCAGTTACAAAAATGAGACATTTGTCCTTTTTGAAACTGATTGATACGATCAAGACAAAATATCAAAACTAGAGAAGTGCTGCATCCCAGTTTGCACTATCCATTCTAAATAATATTTAAAGTTAGAATGTCCCAAATGGTTTGTTGAAGTGAGTATTCCAAAGATACGTGAAAGCATATCACCACTGATGAGAAACATATGCTGATTCTGATGTCTGTGTCTGAATGTTGCAAATTTTTTTCATAGTTTTAAAATTAAATGTATTTCTTTTATTTGTCTTTTTTGTTTAAGAAAACACAGGCATCAAGAATTGGCATATAATCTCAATAATGGTGACATGTTTCATGTTACAATGCATGTTGGAGCCACTGTAGTAAACCCATAAAAAAAAAACTCATGACTCCCAGCATGCATTGCAGCATGGAGCATGTCACCATTGATGAGAAACATGTGCTCATTCTTGATGTCTGTGTGTGTTTAATATCTTTCTCCCCAAAAAGTGTGATCTGTGGCATGAAGGTGGTGTTGGTGAAAATAACTTAACAGTGAACAACCTCTTACAGACAGCGATGGGACTAAACAATAAGTTTTCTTCTTGATGGTCTAAACCATATCACCTGATTGTTCCAGTTCTTCTTTGTAACGAATTATGTTTTTCTGTAAACACTATTAAAAAAGACCACAAACTTAACATAAAAACCAAGAGACAAACTGCCCAGCTAAACGAAACACTGATCCACATAACGTTGACCAAAATATTTTCAATAACATCTAAGCCTCTCTTAATTTTCACAAAGACATGTAGACGATTGACACAAAGTCAGTCAGGTGTGCGTTTCCTGAAAGCATCGTTAGTCAACTTGGTCATAATCCCACTGAACTCTATTGATAACGACAGAACTAGTGCCCATAGTTCGCTTTGGGAAACGCACCCCTGGTTTGTTATAAGAGATATTTAATGTTTTTTTCATATATCATATATAATACACAAAAAATTACGATTATCAATATTATTTTTTATGTCCCCACAACCTGTGTGCCAAAGATTCCTGTTTTGCAACATAACTTAAGCCGTGAATTAACAAAAGAAAAATTTTTGTAACATTAATTGTGTTGTTTTTGTAACTGATAATTCAAGCTTTTGTTTGGTTTATCTTCATTTTGTGTCATTAATTTTGTTTCATTATTTTGTTTTGTTGATTCTACACAATGACATTTTTTGTGATCAATCTTTGAGAATTGGGTCTCATATTTGCTCTCACCACAGAATAGGGGAGGACCAGAAACACTGCCACGATGACCTGGAGGATGAAGATGATGAGCACAACGACGAAAAACTGAAATTGAAAACGACAGAAAGAAATAAATTAAAACAGGGTGGTAGTTTTACAATGGTTCATGTCAAGATTTTTTTTTTCTTTTACAATATTTAACTTATATATATATATATATATAGCCTATATTTGATCAGTGTACGTCAGAAAAATTTTACAATCGCGACACATTTCTCATTATTCACACAGTTAATCTATCAGTAAATTTCACATCCAAAATGCATTAAAACTTTTCCAAAACATTTTTTTTTTAACTTAGGTTTTGAACTTAAATTTAACAGTTTTGTAAAAGAGAGAGTAGTATGCAAACGTGCAAATCAATCTGTAGGTACATCAAGTTTTGGTGGTAGTTAATGTCTAAGTGAGAGAACAATTCATGTTATTTGACAGATGTAGTCATTGAATATATTTTTTGCCAAAGCAATGGAAAAGGGTCCTAAGTTTAGCTCACATATATAGACTGCTGTTGTGCTCACTGTGGGAAGAGTTGTGAAAAAGTGACCCAAGTATTGAGAAATTGGTAGTGATTGTAAAACAACAAAAAACTAAAAAATACTCACAACCAAGAGCATCCAGCTTTTTTTCTTCAAAGTGCCCAAACAGCCAATCACACCCATCAGAGCGAAGATGCAGCCCAGAGCGATCAGCATCGGGGCCCCCAGGGAAAGAAACGCAGTAAGTGTCGCATCATCAACTGTTTTAAACAAGTCAGATGCCTTTCTCTGCATTTGTGACCATATACCATATCCTACAGCCGTGCCCCCACTCAACTACAGTGTGTGAAAGAGAAAGAAAAAAGTTTATTTGGTGCTCATTCATCATCAATCAGTAAATCGTCACTCAATAAATGTCATTTACTTACAGTGAGGAAGCTGTAGAAGGTGGAGACCAGCTTTAAACATTTTGTCACCTTCATGATTTGTTTTGGTCTGTGGTGAAGAGATGTGACAAGACAAACTAGACTGTTGTTTTCAGATTATAAACATGAACACAGTTAACAGAATTTTGCCACAGCCTTAGATGAACTGAAGATAAAAGTCATGAAATCTCTGAAGATCTGATTAAACAACACCACAAACAGCATTACCAGCTTCACTTATTACTATTACTTATTACCATCATGGAGGTTGGTGGTTGCTTTAGTTGACCTCTTGACCCCTGACTATTATATCGTGGCTTCTTTATCAGCAGTTACAGGTGTTTGCAGAAAACTTTTCTGCACTGATAAAGAAGACCAACATGTCTGTTTTAACAACAGGCAAATAGCTGCATTAAAATTATTTAAGCAACTGCTTTTTTTGTGTAATTGTTAACTTAAAAAAATGTAAATGCTGTATCAAATTCAACCAATGTGAAAAAATATTATTTAGAACACTGTGATTATTAACTTTTTGTTTAAAACATTGTTTTGTGTCATTTATACACTCACATACATCATCATTCGGCATATTAAACACAACAATGGTGACATGCTTCATGCCAGCATACAAAACACATTAATGGTTCCCAGCAGGCATTGCGACATGAATAAATTATGCAGCTGAATTTTTTTTTTATTGTCACCATTGTTGAGGTTTGTATGATGAGTGCTGATGAGTGAAGTGTGTCGATTTTAACTTCTAAATAGTTAAGAAAAATTCAATATAAATCAGTTCAGTTTTGAAAAACAATTTCTATATTTTCTGAGTTCATTATTTCCTTTTTACACAACACCTCAACACCAAAAGTAAAGAAAACTACAATAAAGCAACTGTTTGTCTGCTATTATAACAGACATGTTGATCCTCTTTATAATTGCAGTAATGTTTTCCAAAAACACCTGCAATTGCTGATAAAGTAACAACTAAGTGTCAGGGGTCAAGAGCTCAACTAAAGCAACCACCAACCTCCATGATGGTGACCTCAATCGAAACATCTAAACCTCTGTTAATTCTCAATAAGATCTTCTGTAGACGTGTGACAGAAATAAAGTCAGTCAGGGGTTCGTTTCCCGAAAGCATCGTTGGTGAACCATGGTCGTAAGTCCCATTGAACTCTATTGGTAACGACGGAACTTGCGACCATAGTTCGCTTTGGGAAACGCACCCCTGGTTAGTAATAAGTGAAGCTGGTAATGCTGTTTGTGGAGTTGTTTAATCAGATCTTCAGAGATCTTTTATCTTCAGTTCATCGAAGGCTGTGGCTGAAGAAAGTTGTAGTTTGTGTTCTTATTTCTCTTACTTTCAGTGTTTGTTCACAGCAGGTGTTTGAATGATTGAAAGAATGTTTCAGGAACATCACACTAACCTTTAAATAACATTCTACTAACATTGAGGAAACTGGACATTTTTATGTTCTTGGAATGTTACAAATCAACGTTCCAACAATTTTGAATTTTAAATTTTAAGTTGAAAGAATCGCCTGTAGGCTCCTCATATGTCAGTCGCCATTTGGATCTGCTGTAAGGCTGTTCCTGTCAAAGTTCTTGACCAGCTAAATTAAGTTGCAGATAAACATTTATTGACATTTATCCGCAAATGAAACACAATTTTAGATGTTTTAGCACGACGTCTGTTCTACTGAAGGCGACTCCTTTCCATTTATTTTAGAATCATTTTCTGTATCGGTGTAATAACTTTTTTGTGCCACTAGAGGACCCTCTTCTGCCATAGACAATTAAACCCAAGTGGACTGAGCAGCAGTAGTCATCACATGCCTTATCTATTGTCTCCCTAGTGAGTTATCAGTCTGTCACCTCGTTCCAAATGGGATATATCGCTCTCTGAAGGGCACTTAGGATTGAAAACAATCTTGGCCGCCATATTGAAGGGTCGTTCCAAACCGAAGTGCTCAAAACTGGCCACTTCTAAGGTTTCTTTGCAGCAGATTCAAATGCCTGCTTTATAATAAACCTAATTCTCTTTCTATGTAGATTTTATATTCATAAATGTAAATTTTCAAATTGTAAACCTATTTTTGTTGTATTCTTTCAAGTGATAAAACATTATTTACTCACAATCACACTCTCGCTTAACAAAAAAGCTCTCAGGTGGGAAGTCCAGGGGTCAGAGAGTTAAATTCCTGCCATATTTTTTATTCCACTCACTGAAGCATTAATGAGGTAGTAAAGTGATTAATTTAGTGATGACCATTGTTGAAGACACCTGATGATAACAAGCAGAATCACCAAAAGAGAAAATCACAATTTTTAAGCCACCATCATCAAGGTCAGGGTTTGTGTGTGTGTGTGTGTGTGTGTGTGTGTGTGTGTGTGTGTGTGTGTGTGTGTGTGTGTGTGTGTGTGTGTGTGTGTGTGTGTGTGTGTGTGTGTGTGTGTGTGTGTGTGTGTGTGTGTGTGTGTGTGTGTGTGTGTGTGTGTGTGTGAGATAAAGACAACTTTCAAAAAATAAATAAATAAATAAATTGTATTGTTAAAATTGCTCTTCTGCTGTCGCATCACAGTGCCGCTGTAATCAATAATGTAAGTCTAACTCAGAGATTGGGCTCTACATGAGTTCACTGGTTCAGATCAAATAATGATTATGTGAATACATAACCAACACCGCCTGATCATCTTTTAACTTTGCTTGTCTGGTTGGTTTTAATGCAGTTATTCTAACAAGAATAACTACTTCTTCAGTGATTCTAACAAGCAGAATCACTGAAGAAAAGAGAAACACAAGAACGTACTCGGTTACTAACGTAACCTCGGTTCCCTGAGATACGGAACGAGTACTGCGTATGGGGAAAGGTCTCCCTTTTTCCCCGCTGCTGAAGCCTTTTTCAATAACGCATTATTTGACCTGAATCACTCATAGACAAGTTGTTGAACCAATGGCGGCGCGGCATAGCGACAAGCGCGCGAATATTCCCGCCGAAATGGGCGGGGTATAGGGCTATATAAGCAGGCGTTTCGCCATAGGATTTCAGTGTTCAGAGCCCAATCTCTGAGTAAGATTTACAAACTTGATTACAGCAGCAATGTGTACGTTCCCTTCGATACTTCGATACTTCCTCGTACTGCGTATGGGGAACGAATTCAACCACGCCGTGCCACGGCTGGGAACGATATAGCTTGCATTTGGCCACCCAGAGGGGGGCAAAAGGACAAGCGGAGGCAAAAGCCTAACCGAACCCATGGTTACACTGAAGGAAGATACTTCCATGGCGGCGTGGAAGCGGACCTGTTGGAAGCCGCTAATCACACCGACAGGACCCGAGCTTGTAAGGTCGGGACATCGAGGTGATAGAACCTGACAAAGGTGGACGGCGAAGACCAGCCGGCCGCCTCACAGATGTCTTGGATGGAAACTCCGTTGGACCAAGCCCACGAGGAAGCCATTCCTCTAGTGGAGTGGGCCCTGACTCCTATGGGGCAATTAGTGCCCAGTGAGGAGTAGCACAGGTTAATAGCATCCACTATCCAACGGGAGATGCGTTGTTTCGAGACCGGAGACCCTTTGGTGCGGCCGCCAAAACAAAGAAAGAGCTGATCCGACAGTCTGAAAGACTGTGATCGGTCTATGTAGGTCCTCAATGCCCTGACTGGGCAGAGTAGCTGCAGCTCTGGTTCGTCCGCCGAGGGAGGAAGAGCAGAGAGCGAGATGACTTGAGCTCTAAACGGAGTTGAGAGCACTTTAGGGACGTAGCCATGCCTAGGTTTCAGAACGACCTTAGAGTCACCAGGCCCGAATTCGAGGCATGCAGGGTTCACAGAGAGGGCCTGCAAATCGCCAACACGCTTTACCGATGCTAGTGCTAGTAGCAGAGCGGTTTTTAGTGTTAGGGGCCTGAGGTCGGCTGAACCCATTGGTTCAAATGGGGCTCCTTTCAAGGCCCTGAGGACCAACGAGAGGTCCCAGGAGGGAATAGTGAGAGGGCGAGGAGGATTCAAACGCCTAGCACCTCTCAAAAACGGATCACGAGCCCGTTTCGTCCCACCGATTGGCCAGCAATAGGAGCGTGGAACGCTGCAATGGCTGCTACGTAAACCTTAAGCGTGGAAGGGGAGCGCCCATTTCCAAGCGTTCTTGGAGGAAAGACAGTATGGAAGATACGTCACTCTCCACAGGGTCTATGTTGCGTGTTGAACACCAATCAACAAAGACTGACCACTTCTGGTCGTAGAGGCGCCGTAGATGGGGCTCTAGCCTGAGAAATGGTATTTAGGACGTCCTCGGGGAGGCTAGTCGGCTCCCATCGAGGGACCAGAGGTGCAGAGCCCAGAGCTGCGGCTGTGGGTGCCAGATTGTTCTGTTTGCCTGAGAGAGGAGGTCCCGTCTCAGGGGAATCGGCCACGGGGCTCTTAGAGAGAGCCTGAATAGCTCTGAGGACCAAACCTGGTTCCTCCAGAGCGGGGCCACCAGAAGGACTCTGTGCTGGTCTTCTCTGATACGCCTGATGACCTGGGGGATCAGTGCGATCGGAGGGAAAGCATAAAGGAGCGTGCTGGGCCATGTGTGGGCCAGAGCATCTACTTCCTTCGAGAAAAATGTTGGGCAATGAGAGTTGTCTTCTGAGGCGAAGAGGTCTACCTCTGCCTTCCCGAAGAACTCCCAGATCGTGAGGACCACTTGGGGGTGGAGCATCCACTCGTCGGAGGGGATGTTGCTCCGTGACAACATGTCCGCACCCAGATTGTTCCTGCCAGGAACATGAGTCGCTCTGAGCGACTGAAGCCTCGGAAGAGCCCATTCCAGCAGACGTTTCGCCAGAGCGCATAAGCGGCTGGACGAAAGACCGCCTTGGTGGTTCAGGTATGACACCACCGTCATACTGTCTGACCGAACTAGAACATGACGTCCCGTCAAGTAAGCCTGAAAGAACTGAAGGGCTTTCATCACTGCTAGCATCTCTAGACAGTTGATGTGTAGATGGCTTTCCTCGTGGCTCCACGAGCCGAAGGCCGGTCTGCCCTCGCACACAGCGCCCCAGCCCAAGTTGGAGGCGTCTGTTGAGAGCACCGTCCTCCGTGAGACCGCCTGTAAAGGGACTCCGCGTTGGAACCATACTGGATCCATCCAAGGTTTCAGGGCTAGAAGACAGGCCCGATTGACCTTGAGACATAGGCGGCCGTGCCGCCATGCGCTGGGAGGAACCCGGAACTTCAACCAGTACTGAAGAGGCCGCATCCGAAGAAGGCCTAGCTGCAGCACCGGGGAGGCGGAAGCCATCAGCCCTAGCAGCCTCTGGAAAAACTTCAGAGGGAGATAGGCTTTGTTCGTGACAGATGCCGTGAGCTGCTGAATTGCCAGGGCGCGCTCTGGCGAGACTACTGCCGTCATACGGACCGAGTCGAAAACTGCTCCCAGAAACGAAATTCGTTGAGTGGGGCATAGCGAGCTCTTGGCTAAGTTGACCCTGAGACCCAGGCATTGTAGATGGCTGAGGAGCACGGATCTGTGGCGTTCCAGCTCGTCTCGCGAACGGGCTAAGATGAGCCAGTCGTCGAGATAATTCAGAACCCGGATTCCCATCTGTCTCAGAGGGGAAAGCGCCGCGTCCATGCACTTGGTGAAAGTGCGGGGAGCCAGAGACAGCCCGAAGGGCAGGACCGTATATTGGTATGCCACCCCTTCGTATGCGAATCTCAAGAATCGTCTGTGACGGGGGCTATCTGGATGTGAAAATACGCATCCTTCAGGTCCAGCGAGCAGAACCAGTCCTCGGGGCAAATGTGCGCGAGGATCTGCTTCAGCGTCAGCATTTTGAACTTCCGTCTCATGAGGGAGTGATTCAAAAGCCTGAGGTCTAGGATGGGTCTGAGACCGCCATCCTTTTTGGGGACCAGAAAGTAGCGACTGTAAAAGCCTGTCTCGCTCTCTGACGGAGGAACCATTTCCACAGCTCCTTTTTCCAGCAACGACATGACTTCGGCCCGGAGGACATGAGCGTCGTCCGGATTGACCGATGTTTGAAGCACCCCGGCGAAGCGGGGGGCCGTCGTGCAAACTGGAGCGAGTAGCCCTGGTTTACGATCCCCATGACCCATTCTGACACATCGGGGATGGCCTGCCAGGCCTCGGCCCGAGTGGCTAGGGGTTGAATAATGTTGGGTGACAGACCGCCGTTGAGAGGGTCGTACACCGCGAGGGGTGGAAGAGGAAATTTGCTCTTTTTGTGATGAGGTAAAAATTTGTCCGCCGTGAAAACGGCGTTTAGATGGGGCGCAACAGGTGTGGGCCCAGCTGTCACTTGGAGTATGTTTCCCACGCCCGGAAATAAACGAGGCGGAGGGGAAATTACTCGTGGGAGCTTTTGGGGTGGTCCGGTCGTAACGGGACGGTCCCCCATCCTCTTCCTGTCCGACGAATCAGGACGACTTCGGAGGCACCGGGTCCAGCACAATCCTGGGCCGGGGTCCCTGGCGCCTCGGGAAGGGAGGGCGCTTCGCAGGGCGCGAGCGCTGGCGATGCTCCTGGGCGGCGCTGCCTGTGTTGCAGGTGGGGCTGGTTTGTTCTGCTGAGCCGGCGCAGTCCTGGGGCGGCTAGACGCAGAAGCGGAGCTGGAGCGCTTAGGCAAGAAATGCCTCATAGCCTGAGACGATTTCTGCGCGGCAGTAAAGCGCTCAGTGAAGCCATCCACTGCAGGCCCGAAGAGACCAGAAGGCGAGACCGGGGCGTCTAAGAAGGCCGTCTTGTCTAGGTCTTTGATCTCCGTTAGGTTGAGCCACAGGTGGCGCTCCAACACGACCAGGCTGGCCATGGAACGACCGATGGCCTGGGCCGTAGCCTTCGTAGCTCGCAGGGCAAGATCCGTGGCGCTGCGGAGATCTTTGAAGGCTGGCGCGTCGATTCCAGACTCATCCAGAGAGCGGAGGAGTTTGGCCTGGAATGCTTGAAATATGGCCATGGTGTGGAGCGCAGAGGCAGCTTGGCCCGCCGAGGTGTAAGCCCGTCCAGCCAGAGTAGAGGTGGTCCGACAGGGCTTGGAAGGAAGGGCCCTCTTCGTCTTCCAACCCACAGCCGCGGGAGGACAGAGGTGAGCAGCCACCGCTTCATCTAGGGGTGGCAAGCGCTCGTATCCCTTCTCCTCGGCGCTGTCGACGGCGGTGAGGGCGGAGCGGTGCGTAGTGTGGAGGCGGGCAGAGTAAGGAGCGCGCCACGACTTCGTCAGCTCTTCGTGGACCTCAGGAAAGAAGGGCGCTGAACGCTGGCGAGGTGCTTGGCGGCGGCCTGGCAGAAACCATTCGTCCAGGCGGCTGCGAGACGGCTCCTCTGGAGGGGCCCACTCGAGGTCCAGCTCTTCAACGGCTCTAGACAGGATGCGGAAGAGCTCGGCATCCATGCCCTGGCCATGCTCGATGGGTTCCAAGGGAGGCGGTGGAGCGGGGTCTTCCGGCTCGCCAGCCCATCCTTCCGCTTCGGAAGCCGCAAGAGACATGGAGTCGTCTTGTTCGTCGTCTGTTCCCCCGAATGAGACGAGGTCACTCGCTTCTGCGGAGGGACGCTGCTCAGGGCGAGAGAACAGAACGGGAGAGAGTTCCCTGGGAGGGGAGAGGGCGAGGCACGCGGGGGCTGGGCCGGCGTGAGCTCGCTCAACTCCTGGCGCTGAGTCGCTCTACCCCGCTGTCTTTTCCTCGCCGGCTCGCGGGAGGAAGGAGACGGGAGGGCGCGAGCGGCGAGATCGCCTTCAGTGAAGAAGGCGACCCGCGAGCGCAGGGAAGCGAGACTCATACACTCGCAGTGCGGGCGCATGAGTCTCCAGCGAGCGCGCCGTCTGCGTGGGGCTTGCCCAGGCAAGCGACACACTCGCTGTGTCCATCGTCGTCGTGCAGGGGGCCCTGCAAGTACCACATGAGTGGCGGGGCATCGTGAGGGACGCCGCTGCCGTGAAAACGGCCAATTGGGTGGCTCTTTTAGAGCGGCGAGGGCCGCGGAAGCTCTTAGAGCGGTGAAAACCGCTGGAAATCGCTCTTTTAGAGCGGCGTTTAACCGCGGATGAAGCTCTCAGGCGGCGCGCCGGATGGCGGCAGGGCTCACAGGAAGCGGCCGGAAGCGGGAAGCGGGAGGCGGCGGCTCGGTGACGGCGCTAGAAGCTGCAGTCCGCGAGGGCGCCGGCGCTTTCTTCCACCGGCGAGTCCAGGCGAGTCCGCTGCGGGAGCCTCTTCAGACGGCGGCGAGAGCAGAAGGCGGCGAGCTTCTTCGGCTTCAGGCGGAGATCAGCGAAGAGAAGTAGATGTCGTCGCTGAAGGAGAAAACACTGAAATCCTATGGCGAAACGCCTGCTTATATAGCCCTATACCCCGCCCATTTCGGCGGGAATATTCGCGCGCTTGTCGCCATAGGCCGCGCAGCTATGCCGCGCCGCCATTGGTTCAACAACTTGTCTATGAGTGAACCAATGACGGTGCAGTTACACTGCGTTATTGAAAAAGGCTTCAGCAGCGGGGAAAAAGGGAGACCTTTCCCCATACGCAGTACGAGTGAAGTATCGAAAGGGAACTACAGCTGACTTCAGTTAGATCTTTAGAAATGTAATGTCTGTCATCTTCAATTGATTTAATCTAAGGCTGTGGCTGATCTATTGGTCAAAAAAGTATGCCACCATCATGGTGGTCAGGGTTTGTTTTAGTTATGATCTTGACCCTCACAAGAAACACTTGTACATTGCTGAATCAAAAGCCTGAAGAAGCAAGTCAGCTTGAAATTTACTGAAAGCCATTTTAAATGAATATCATAAAGAAGTATCTTCTTTGGTTTCTTGACTGAGATTCAGCGAAAACAAAAACATATTAATTGCATTAAACAAATGCCATCGTAACTCTTCAATGCTAAAAATAAGCAACTATTACTGTTCAGGCTTATACATGAAAATATAGCATACAATCCTCAACAGTGGTGACAATAATTATTCATACTGCAGTGCATGATGGGAGATTTGTCCTATGGTGATACCCAGCATGCATTGCAGCGTGAAGCAGTTTTTTTTTAGCACCATTGTTGAGATTCATATGCTGATTCTTGATGTTTGTGTGTGTCCAATATATAAAATATATGAGCAGTTGCTTTGGCTGCAATCGCTGCAAATCAGCGCACAGGCAATTCGTATTGCAAGCTTCTTGCGGGCTACTATTTTTAATAATAATAATAACTCCGGTCCTGCACGCGTGATATCGCGTTGTTTCCTTATCACATCTCGCGTGTGTTTGGTTGTGAAACGTAGTTTGCGTGCCAGACAGAGTTGTCGGCGATTCTTCCTATTGTAAAGTCATGCAGTGTGAAACCTTCTGTCGCCGATCCATCGTGCAGTTTGAACACAGCAGCGACTGAATGCTGGCGAAGATAGTCATGCAGTGTGAAAAGAACAGTGACCCGACTGCTTTGAAAATCATGCAGTCTGAACTCGGCTTAAGGCTGTGGCTGAAGTCAGCTGTAGTTCTTGTGTTTCTCTTTTCTTCAGTGATTCTGCTTGTTAACAGCAGGTGTTCATCATTAATGTTCAATCATCACTTAATGAATTGCTTAATTATCTCATTAACTTTAACTCTGCGAGGGACCAAATGTTCTCTGACCAGAGATAATTTATAATTTAACTCTGGGGATTTTACTGTGTAGAGTACTTCCTCCTCCTCGGCTCATTCGGTCACTGTTTTCAGGTTTTCAAGTAGAGTGAAAAATCTCTTTTACTTCACTACATCTGTTCTTGAGTCAGCAACTCACTTTTACTGGAGTAATATTTTATTAAGGTATCTGTACTTTTACTAAAGTACTTGATTTGTGCACTTAGGCCACCACTACAGTATTTATTTTTTTATTTTTTTTTTGCCAAAAATATGCCATATTAAAATCAGCTCTGCTTTCCTCAAATCAGAACTTTCTCTCATAGATTTCAAGCTATTCCCCTGTTGTTGTTTGTATTTTCTTAAAGGTGGATTTTCCTGACATCATTATGGTAATTGACATGAGAAGTCAATCCGTTTCCTTCAGTGTGATTCTACTATTCGAAAAACGAATACTAACACAATTTTATTGTATGGGCTCAAATTAATTGAGACTACATAGATATTTAGTGCATCTAAAAATTGATTTGTTGCACCACAGGAACATGCAGGCGAACTGCTAAAAGGTGCGAGATGACCCAATACAATGGAATCTAAATAAAGATTCACTTAGATGGTAATGAAATTCATTCTTCAGATTTAGAATATAGGCTATTTCAATATGGCAGTACTATAACAAATTGCAGTCATATTCAGTTTCGTATGTTAGGTTTTGAACTTAAGTTTAACAGTTTTGTAAAAGATTAGTATGTAAAAGTGCAAATTAACCTGTAGGTACATCGAGTTTTGCTGGTGGTTAATGTGTCTGAGTGAGAAAACAATTATTTCAAGTTGATATTGAAAAACAAGTCTTTTAAATGTAGAATGCCTCTTAAGGTCTAGTATTTTTAAGTCTTTATCCTGGAATTGACTCATTACATTAACCCTGGCTAAAATAATGTTCACACATATGTCAAATCCTTTCATAGAAATCCCATTTCTGTCAAGTGAAACAATATCATACTCACATCAGTGGAATACAGCTTGAGAGATCTGCAGCAGTAGCGAACAGTTCCAGATGATCTACTGACTCTTAAGCATTCTCACCACATCCACCCTTACTTAAACTCATGCTTTGCACTTCCCACCAACAGAAGGTTCTTCTAAAAGTGTCAGTGCTCACACAACCACAAATAAACAAGGTACATGCAAAGGAAATGTTGTACCAGTCACAATAACCACAAACAAAGGTCCTACAGTAAGAGTGAGCAAGTAAACATTAGATGTAGATAAATGTACAGGGTCCCCATAAAGTATTTGCACACTTAAGGCACAATTAAAAATGCACACTTCTTGCATTATATCTCAAAATTTCAATCCAAGCAGAGTTTCACACTTTTAAATCAAAACACAAAGTTGTTTTTTTGAGAAACGTTGTTTTAAAGGTTTGGTGTTTTGGATATAATGTAATGTAATGAATGGCATAATGAATATGCCATTCATTGCATAATATCCACACACACAGTGTTCATCCCACAGAGACGTCCAGGTTGTCCACGGAAGTTAAGTAGAGTAGTAGTTAAGTAGAAAGCCAAACTGGGGTGACTATTTCCTGTGACACAGTACGGCGTACACTGCAGATGAATGGCATGCATGGGTGCCGTCCATGAAAGAAGCCTTTCCTAAAGCCCAGGCACAAAAATGCCCACCTAGAGTTTGCCAGGGCCCATGCTGACAAAGATGAAGACTACTGGGACTGTATACTCTGGAGTGATGAGACCAAGATAAATGTTTTTGGAACTGATGGCTTCAAAACTGTATGGAGTCGCAAAGGAAAATGAAAAATGCATGGTGCCTACAGTGAAGCATGGTGGTGTCTGTGTCCTTATGTGGGGCTGCATGAGTGCTGCTGGTGTCGGGAGCTGCATTTCATTGATGGTATCATGATTTCACAGATGTACTGCTCTATACTGACAGAGAAGATGCTACCATCACGCTGTACCCTTGGTCGTCGTGCACTTTTCCAACATGACACTGATCCTTAACACACATCTAAGGCCATTGGATTTCTGAAGAAGAACAGGGTGAAAGTGATTCAGTGGCTCCTGATCTGAACCCAATCGAACGCCTATGGGGAATTCTGAAGAGACAAGTTGAGCATCACTCTCTATCCAGCATCCAGTCTCTAAAAGAGGTCATTCCTGAAGAATGGAAAAAGACAGATGTTGCAAAATGTCACCAACTTGCTCATTCCATGCCTAGTCGATTTGGTGCTGTCATTAAAAAGCATGGAGGCCATACAAAGAACTAGATGTAGTAGTTTTTATTGTGGGGTGTACTCATTTTTGCATCACCCTAATTTGAGTAAAACTGAAAAATGTGTTCTCAAAGTTATATTATTAACCTTACTTTCATGTTATAAGTTAAACAGATGTTATATTAAACTTAGTCTTGTCAGCATTTTGGAAATTGTTTGTGTTCATTGAGATATTGTTACTTAATAATGTTAATAATGTTACTTTTCAAAGGAAGTGTACTCATTTATGCTGAGCACTGTGTGTATATATCATAGACTGTAAAAAAGTCAATATATATATATATATATATATATATATATATATATATATATATATATATATATATATATATATATATATATATATATATATATATATATATATATATTATATACAGTACAGTCCAAAAGTTTGGAACCACTAAGATTTTTAATGTTTTTAAAAGAAGTTTCGTCTGCTCACCAAGGCTACATTTATCTAATTAAAAATACAGTAAAAACAGTAATATTGTGAAATATTATTACAATTTAAAATAACTGTTTTCTATTTGAATATATTTCACAAAGTAATTTATTCCTGTGATGCAAAGCTGAATTTTCAGCATCGTTACTCCAGTCTTCAGTGTCACATGATCCTTCAGAAATCATTCTAATATGCTGATCTGCTGCTTTGCTTTGAACTTTGCTAGTCATCAAGGAATCCTGAAAAGAAAAGTACACAACTGTTTTCAACATTGAAAATAATCATACATGTTTATTGAGCAGCAGATCAGCATATTAGAATGATTTCTGAAGGATCATGTGACACTGAAGACTGGAGTAACGATGCTGAAAATTCAGCTTTGCATCACAGGAATAAATTACTTTGTCAAATATATTCAAATAGAAAACAGTTATTTTAAATTGTATTAATATTTCACAATATTACTGTTTTTACTGTATTTTTAATTAAATAAATGTAGCCTTGGTGAGCAGACGAAACTTCTTTTAAAAACCTTAAAAATCTTAGTGGTTCCAAACTTTTGGACTGTACTGTATATATATATATATATATATATATATATATATATATATATATATATATATATATATATATATATATATATATATATATATAGAGTTCAGATGCAAAGGTCTTTTTTCTTCTAAAATTAGCATTTTTATTAAGCTTTTATGTTTATGTTCAGTTAATTCACTTTAATTGCAATGAAAATGACCTATTAATTGACATTAAAGTGAAATTACTGAACCTAAACATATGAGCTTGATAAAAATGCTCATTTTAGAAGAAAATTTCAGAAGGCACTTAGAGGCTTTTGCATCTGAAGTCTTTGGGTGTTGATTAGGAGACGCTCCGGAAGATCAGGTATATTATTGAGTGTTGATTAGGAGATGCCCCAGGTAAACTTAAGTCAGGTGCGTAGGGGAAAATCTACCACAACAAATACATGCACATACGTGTATGTATATATATATATATGCATGTATGTATATATGTATTATTTTATTATATTAATATTATCTCATAATTTGGCAGCAGGTATATTAGGCTGCTGTCACTTTAAGACCTGATGTATGGTGGTGTCCATTATACTGTTACACATGCGTTTTATTTCTCAACTGTTTATGTTCACTTAAAACATGTCTGACTGTGTTTATGTGAATACAGACCAAGACCAACATTTTGACATTATTTTATGTATTTGACTGTTTAAGTGCAAGCAGCAAAAAAACCAAAACACTCAATTTAGTACTGAGAGGCGCTTTATGTGTGCACACTTTGGGTGTGAGGACAAAATCTGCAGGAATGAGTAAAATTATGTGCAATATGTGCAATCCCTTGCCGAAATTCAACCGTAACACAAACAATATACATCTGGAGCAAATGAAACGAGTGAGTGAGGGGAGGTAGGTTTTGCAGGCAGGTTTGTATTTGTATTTTGATATTTCAGGAAAATCTATATTTTTGACAATACAACATTGCACTTAGTTTATTATTTCAGATAATTTGCCTTTTTAAAAGACTGCAATTAAAAAATGTATATATTATATATATAATTTTCAACCCGCCAACCCCTGTTAACCCCTGAAATCCACCCGCATTTGGCGGATTGGCGGGTGTTAATGTCAAGACCTGTGTATGTGTATATATATATATATATATATATATATATATATATATATATATATATATATATATATATATATATATATATATATATAGGAGCATTTCCTCCGAGGAGACAAGGAAGACAGTGCCTCCTCAAAAAAAAAAAAAAAATGATGAAAAAATAATCCATATAACAAAAATAAAATAATGCAAATATTGTGAAAGCGTAGAAATAAAGTAAAAAGTGTAGAAATCACTTTTTCTAAAGGAACACTTTCCAACAGCGACACCAGCAGCTGAAGTTACAGCAGGAGTCTGGATCTCTTTTGCCTCCCCTAAGCCCATTGAGTTTTAACAGACGCCCTAAAGCAGGTGCTGGTTTTAGTGGGGGGTAATTGAGAATGAATGGAGGAACGATTTTCCTGCCTTCATCCGAAATGCAGAATCCCTGGCAATATTCAAAAGACAGCTGAAAACTCATCTCTTTGGTGAGCACTTAACCTCATCTTAAAAAAAAAAAACCCTATCCTTTCACTTCCTTTAATATCTCTCTATTGTAGCTTATGATACTCTGAGCAATGTCTGAAACTTGTATTGTGAGCACTTCTTGTGTCTATTTTCCTCTTCATGAAGACTCACTTGTTGTATTCCTCACTTGTAAGTAATGAATAAAGGTAACTGTAAATGTAAAGTCACGTGAGAGGATGCAAAACCTCCACCGTGTAACTGATACATGAATTTACATTTGATTTATATACACCTACATAAAAAAAGAGAGTCTACATAGAAAAACCACTATGCTCTTCACTCAAATCTCAACAAATTTTTCAGCCACTCTTAACCTTTTGTAACCTATTTAAAACCATTTGTGTGACTGAGTCAACTTCCCTGACCTTTGCTGATTATAATCTAGGTCATTAGTCACAGGAAAAAGTGATTAGTAATTTCAGGGTTTCCTTTAGTGTCCACAGGGAAGCAAATTTATTGCATTCAAAGCAAATGGCAAAGACAAATATATTCTGACTTGAGGACATACTTTGAAACAAGTAACAAAAACTATGAAGATTGACAATCATATTGACTGGATTTTTCCAGGGCAGTCCTAAAATGTGTTTTTATCACTTATATTAAAGTAAAACATAATCTTGCATCCATTAAAATAATCCATATACATTTCAAAGCTACTTCACACTGACAACCAAATGCATGACGTAAACAGACACTGGAGTAGTTTGAAACAGTTAAGACTTTGGCATGTGAATTTCTGATTCCTGCTCTGCAGTTTCATGCAGTATTTTCCCAGCTGTTCTCATCATGATATCACAGTTTAATGTATTAGCAGCCACACTTCACACAAAAGGAAACCTGTCCCATTTCATTCAATCCCTGAGGGGCATGTTTATGTAGCAGAAATGTTGGTTATTCATTTTAAGGGGCTTATGCTGGATTCTTACTGTTTGGTTGGCATTTCATAGTATATACTGGCTGTACACTTGCGTAAGAGTCTCTCTTCCGGTGTACGTGTGTGTAAGAGAAAGAAAGAGAGAGAGAGGGAGTGCATGTGTGCGAATGTTTGCCTTCAAGTATGAGTGTTTGTTGAGAGAGGATGATTAACATCCACAGCCGCTCTGTCCATCAGGGGGCGTGTCTTGCAGACTCGGGCCTTTGTGATTGGTTAACATGCTGGGGTCTCCGTCTAAGCTCTCATTCATTTTGTCACAGATGATGTCGACCAGCCGCTCAAACACCTGCTTGACGTTAATGTTATCCTTTGCACTCGCCTCGAAAAACTGGAAGCCTGTAAAAAGATGGCAAAGAAAGAGAGAAACGGAAGAGGAGGTATCTTGAGTTATATTTATACACATAAAATAAAATCATATTTTAATAAAACTGTATGGTTTATTAACCCAAAACTATACTTTTTACAAATAGAATAAAAACATTGTCCACATATAATTAATGGCTGGCTGATATTGTCATTAAGTTTTCTGTTTGGCCAATAAGAGTCAGAAGCGGGACTCACAGGAGCTTCCCATTCCCATTTTTTTTTTTTAAACTAAAGTCACCATGAAATCAAAATGGACAATTCTTATTTTTTTATGAAACATTGCAGAAATATTCCATTTCATGCCGACTTCAACAGTTCTAATAAATGAAACGTACATCCTATAATACCTTTTCCCCATACACTGTTGGAAAAAAAAAGCTTTTATATAATTTAGACAACTTTTAAAATATCTAATAAACATTAAATGCCATAAACCTCATAAACATCTGCAAATCCAGCTGTTAGATCTTATAGTGTTATAAAATCAGTGTTTCTCTATAAAATACAATGTTTATTTTACAGATTGTTATAAACTTTTATTATTCAAATAATTTATTCCAGTAAATATTATGTAAAATAAGTTTAATTTGAGAAATTCTTTTCTATCTTTAAATTGAATAGAGTGATATCATATATTATATATATATATATATATATATATATATATATATATATATATATATATATATATATATATATATATATATATATATATATTATATATTAATTTTTTTTTTTTTTTTTTTTGCCAGTAAAATTCACCCATCATTGGGAGCGATTGCAAGCAAAAGTTAATTCTGGACCCTTGCATGCTGAAGTCTCTATTTACAGGCTCATATACGTATGTGTGGCTGATGTTTTCTTTTGTCCTGAAACATACCTAGCTCATTAGCCAGTCTTTGCCCGTCCTCTCTGGCCACCATTCTGTCGTCCTCCAGATCACATTTGTTCCCCACTAGAATAACCTGAGCGTTGTCCCATGAGTACGTTTTAATCTGAGTTGCCCTGGAAAACACATTCATAAACAAATTCTGTCAATTTCGAAGTGACGTGCTCTTTGTGGCTGTGTGACATTTCAACAAGGAACATTTCAATCACTCTCACTCTCAGTTACAACCTAAGGGTCATGGCAGATTGGTATTAAATAAAAGAAGCCTGACTCTGGGACTTTAGCATCCCTATAGGACTAACTCACCAGTCCTGAACGGCGTAGAAGGATTCTTGGTTAGTGATGTCATACATTAGCAGAAAGCCCATGGCCCCTCTGTAGTACGCTGTGGTTATGGTTCGGTACCTCTCCTGCCCTGCTGTGTCCTGACAAACAACATACAAACACATCTAAGCATTACTTTCTAAAACACTGTATAGCAGAAACCATATGGATAGCAGAAAGAATTCATTGCTTTATATGCTTTGAGTCTGTCAACCTCATGATCTGTTTTTCTCAATGGTTGGTTGTTGTTATTTATTGCTAGAAGAATGTCATATTTTAATGAGTGCTAAAAGACTGTAAATAAATAAAATTCACTATTAATTACATGCAAAATTTTGAGGGATAAGCCATATAGATAATTTTTACATGTATTATGTTTTATTAAAAATGTATGTAGATAGCAACAGAAATGCAGAAATGAAAATAACTACACGTCACTCTGTTATTTTAGTTGTATATATATATATATATATATATATATATATATCTATATATATATATATATATATATATATATATATATATATATATATATATATATATATATATTTACTAACTAAAATAACTAAAATAGAGTTAGTGAAGTGCAATTATTTTCATTTCTGTAGCTATCTACATATATTTTGGTCCCACTTTATATTAAGTGGCCTTAACTACTATGTACTTACATCAAAAACTAAGTACAATGTACTTATTGGGTTCATATTGAATTGCAAAACACGTTTGCTGCTATTGAGGTGGGGTACGGGTAAGGTTAGGGACCAGTTTGGTGGTTTGTAGGTTTAGGGGTAAGGTGTAAGGGATGGGTCAACAGTGTAATTATAAATGTAATTACAGAAATTAATTACAGATGTATTTACATTCAGGTGTTTTTAAAATATAAGTACAATGTAAAAACATGTATGTACACAATAAGTGCATTGTAACAAATTATTAATTTAAATGTAAGTACACAGTAGTTAAGGCCAGTTAATATAAAGTGGGTCCTATATTTTTAATAAAACATTTTAATGCATGCAAAATGCTATGTAGAGACTTATGTAAACGATTTTGAGTGATGAAGCAAATTATGTGTTTAATAATAGTTTTAATGCTGGCTTCCTCGCAAAGGAGGGATCACACAATTGTCTAATTACGTCTTTAGGAAACTTAATGGTGCAAATATAAAGTGCATTAAAAATCGCAGCGATATTGACAATGTTAGATCATTTTTTATTGCCAGCAAAGTCAATGCAAATGTATCTTGACTATTTGATAATTTCTCTTAATGTAGTGTAAAACTAATTATTATAAGTAAATGCAATGCAAACAAAAGAGTCAGGGGTTTAGAGGTTAACAGCCATTTTAATCTGGTAACTAGGCAACGTTTGTTTAGTTTCCATGATCTATTTAGAATGCTGTGACCTCACCTATGGAGGTTCCCATGGTTACTCTTGGTTTGGGCAGCTGTTAGAGGGTTGTATATATGCATGTATTGTATTTTAGGGGAAGAACTGAATTTAAACTAATGGGAGCGTAACAAAAGCCTCAGCCCCTTCTTTCAACAGAGATAAGATGTGCTAGCTGCAATACACACACGCACACACACACGCTTCATTTTGATCTGAAAGCAACCTTTAAAGTCGGGAAATGTCAATGAAATGATTCTTCAAGGTCCATGACTGTGTCAATACAGCAGTTAAATCTACAGAGCACTGCGATGACTAATCCAATGTAATGTGTAATATTTGCTCTTCCTTCATAGAGAAATGCAACAAATTGCATTCGCACTTGCCTTTAAATAATGAACTCCTCCTTTAAGTAAACAGAGTACATGCAAATGTAAACACGCACATACTGTGTATGGTACTTTCTACAAATATATGGTACACTTTAGTATCCAAAGACTTTATAGAGTGCGCTGATTCCCCAAGTTTTTTTTAATTTTTTGCTATAATAGCTGTTATATAGCATAAAATTAACCATTTGATTAGTTTACTTCATACTCACTGCTATAGAAATATTGTCAATAAAACATTACTGATTAACTAAACATCTCCAACACTTAGTAAAGAGCAATGTGGCTCCTCCCCACCCACTAAATACACCACTCATGTACACATCACAAGGCTTGGCCTGCGATCTGGGATCTTGACAACAGAAGAAGGAAACCAACATCAGTGAGGATTTAATGCAGTGGTTCTCTCAGTCAATGCACCTCTCAGAGTAGTTTGTAACACACATTTTATTAAAGGGTTAGTT
The DNA here is from genome assembly GCF_024489055.1 of Chanodichthys erythropterus. NCBI lineage: Eukaryota > Metazoa > Chordata > Actinopteri > Cypriniformes > Xenocyprididae > Chanodichthys > Chanodichthys erythropterus. The sequence goes on from NC_090232.1 coordinate 42,317,010, forward strand.
CACCCAAAAATGAAAATAATGTCATTTATTACTCACCCTCATGTCGTTCCACACCCGTAAGGCCTTTGTTCATCTTCGGAACGGAAATTAAGATATTTTTGATGAAATCCAGATCCATTAATGTACTAAAAACATATTGAAATCAATTCATGTGAGTACAGTGGTTCAATATTAATATTATAAAGCGACAATAATATTTTTGGTGCACCAAAAAAAAAACAAAATAACGACTTATATAGTGATGGTTGATTTCAAAACACTGCTTCATGAAGCTTCGGAGCGTTATGAATCGTTTGTGTCGATTCAGTGGTTCGGAGTGCCAAAGTCATGTGATTTCAGCAGTTTGACACGCGATCCAAATCATGATTCGACACAAAAGATTCATAACGCTCTGAAGCTTCATGAAGCAGTGTTTTGAAATCGGCCATCACTAGTTAAGTCATTTTTTTTTTTTTGGCGCACCAAAAATATTCTCATCGCTTTATAATATTAATATTGAACCACTGTACTCACATGAAATATGTTTTTAGCACATTAATGGATCTTGAGAGAGGAAATTTCATCGCTGGATATGGAGACCTCACTGAGCCATCAGAATTCAACAAAAATATCATTGAATGACATTATTTTCATGTTTGGGTGAACTAACCCTTTAATGAGAAATATAAATGCAATTGGGTTTAGTTTTGGATACGCCGCTGCTGCAGCTGCTGTGACTGCAGTGAGAGTACGCAGACACGCTCTGATAAACCAAAAGAAATACAGAGAAGAACACCTGCTGAAGCTGAACCCCAAGATTATATGATAGTAAAACGTGCTGCTGCAAGACAAAAGAGACCCTGTAGCAGATTTAGACAGGTGGTGCTGGGGAGGAGGAGGACGATAGACTTAACATGCAGGCTGAGCTCCATCTAGTTGGACCAGAAAATAAAGGCAAGCGTAGATTGTAAGAAGCGATTGGTTGGCTGGGACAACACTGAATGCAATGAATCTGGATTGATCCTGATATTTTCTCTTTTTAATCGATTCTGAGCTTTAACAGCAGATGGCACTCTAGGCTAATTTTTAACTGCATACTCAAATGCTCACGAAGAAGAGTGCTGAACAGCGATCATGCGTTCGGCTGAGTCATATAGGTAATTAAATATACTTGCTCCTCAGATCTGAATGCTTTTATGACGTGAGATTAATGTAAACACAGCTCACTGCGAACAACCTTGTAATTCGCTTCAACCTTTTCGAACTTTATGAAAGATTATTTAAGGTTTAAGCGGTGTGTGTAAAGGAACTGTAAGCAAGCAGAGTAGAGGTGTTTCTAAAGCACGTAGCGCCATCTGCTGTTAAAAGCTAATCTCATAATCGCTTTGAGAGAGAATCACGATACATTCTGAAAATGTCAGAATCACTCCAGATTCTTTGTATCGTGAATCAAGAATAGATGTATTATCCCAGCCCTACAAGACAGTCAACAAACTTTTATATGGTAAACACATTTGATATAACATTGGGTCGCCACTTGATATCCAATGTAACATATGCACTGGACACTAAAGCAAAACCAGTTGAGAACCTCTTATCTAATGTTTGATAAAGCATCAGCACAATATGATACAACAATTGGGACTGTGCCATCAGCTGTGCATCAGCCTTGACATTGCAGCTTTTCTATTCAATCATTCTTACAGTTTCCTCTTGGTGGGTAGTAAAAAAAATACCCGACGCATATCAAGAAAGCAAAATATCACAAGCCACATTTCCATTACAGATTTGCACAAAATTAGTTTTTTAAAATCAGATTGAACGTCTGGCTTTCACTGCTTTATTTGGTATTCTTTCTCCTTCTCTTGATATGCCCAAATATAAGTCTGACTTCGTAGCCTTTGTCACACTGCTTGCAAGGCGTATAATTTTATTAAACTGGCAATCACCTAAACCTCCTACTTATTCTTTATGGATTAAAGATATTTTCCATTGTCAATTACAAAAAATCAGACACACAATGAAGGGATCCTCTGATGATTTCAATAGAATTTGGGGACCTTTACTAAGATATGTAGGAAAATTAAAGGCCCTCATTCACCTGGATATACATCTCCACTGGTAGTAATTATTTTCCTCCCGGTATATAGACTGGTGGGCTATGTTGGCTATGCTTAGTATATTTAGCACCTTTTTGTACCTGTGATTTTATTTTGTAAAGAATTATTTATTTTTTATTATTATTTTATTTATTTATTTTATTTTTTTGGATTACCAAGTTTTTATTATTTTTATTATTTTTATTATTGTTTTTTATTATTATTATTATTATTATTGTTATTTTTTTCTAGTATTTAGTATTAATTTTATTCTGATGTTATTTGTTGTGTGGGCCCTTTTATTAACAAAATATATATATGAAGGTTATACAAAATTGAGATATTTTCTAAATATCGAAAAAACTATTGCGAAATGACGACGTTTCCAGTAACTGATGTTATACGACTAAAGCGTCTTTTTCCTCTTGCCATAAGACATTCCAAAAATCATGGCAATGGATGTTGGTAGGTTTACATGTATCCCAGCCACTGCACTAGCCATTATTTTTAATCAAAGGATACATAGGCATCTTATCCATGCATTTATGGCAAAGAAAGCCCCTTATACTTGTGAGCTGCCACATATGAGGTGTTTCTGGGTGTTTCTCCCTCCTATCTGCTTTGATAAATTCAAATTGTTGCATTTCATTTGTTGTTTAAAATCCAGTAGTCCCGTAATACTTTTGCCTTTTATGAGTTTAATGAAGAACTCTCATCTTCTGTCCAAACACACCGCGTCCTCTTTAAAGGTGCCATAGAACCCTTTTTCACAAGATGTAATATAAGTCTAAGGTGTCCCCTGAATGTGTCTGTGAAGTTTCAGCTTGAAATACCCCATAGATTTTTTATTATTCAATTTAACTGCCTATTTTGGGGCATAAATAAAAATGCGCCGATTCTGTGCGTGTCCCCTTTAAATGCTCGTGCTCTCCGCCCCCAAGCTCACAACTCTATAATACATTGCATAAAAAAAGTTCACACAGCTAATATAACCCTCAAAATGGATCTTTACAAAGTGTTTGCCATGCAGCATATCAGATCATGTAAGTATGGTGTTTATTTGGATGTTTACATTTGATTCTGAATGAGTGTGATAGTAGCTAGTCTGCGGCTAACGGAGCTAAAGCTAACATTACACACTGTTGGAGAGATTTATAAAGAATGAAGTTGTGTTTATGAATTATACAGACTGCAAGTGTTTAAAAATGAAAATAGCGACGGCTCTTGTCTCCGTGAATACAGTAAGAAACGATGGTAACTTTAACCACATTTAACAGTACATTAGCAACATGCTAACGAAACATTTAGAAAGACAATTTACAAATATCACTAAAATATCTTGATATCATGGATCATGTCAGTTATTATTGCTCCATCTGCCATTTTTCGCTATTGTTCTTGCTTGCTTACCTAGTCTGATGATTCAGCTGTGCACATCCAGACGTTAATACTGACTTGTGTAATGCCTTGAACATGGGCTGGCAAATGCAAATATTGGGGGCGTACCCAATATTTGCACAAATCAAATTTATATAAGAAGGAGGAAACAATGGAGTTTGAGACTCACTGTATGTCATTTCCATGTACAGAACTCTAATTATTTAACTATGCCAATATAAATTCAATTTTCAATTCTAGGGCACCTTTAATGAATGATCGACTTTTACATACGCCAGGTGACCTGTAAATGCGAAAAAACTCTTTCCATCGCAGTTTTGCAAAATATTTATTTTTTGAATTGCCTGAAAAAACAGAAAAAAACGAGTTTTTGCGAAATTGACGTGTTTCCATTGGGCGTATTTTCAATTCTTAATTTCAATTTGGGCAATTCAAAGGGTACTAATGGAAATGCGGCTACAGTCTGACTTGATGGTGGACTCTGTTGACTTGGGCCAGCAAGCAACTACATAGAACACACTAACAACCACATGTGCTAAAAAAATTTCATAATATCATACAACATAGCAACGTTCTGGCAACTTACCCACAATCCTAGCATTGGGTCCACCAGATTTACACATGCAGTGTAAAAATCTAGTGAATAGATTATATTCTAGTTCTATTCTAGTCAATTTCAGATTACTGGAGGCAGAGATGAGTTGTTCTATGGTGGGTTATCAGCACACAAGTGCATTCTGGGAGAATGCTACTCAACACCTCTGAGACGATCTCACCCACTTCCTTTCATCAGCAATATGTGCTGTCGCTTCCTCTGTCGAGGAAGGCTGCGGCTGTTAACTGGTGCACAACAATAACAACTAAAATTACAGTCTCAAAACAAAGGAATTCACTGTATTTAACATAAATTTACTTAGAGAAACACTCATGCAGCCACAAAAACACACATCAGATCATAAATAATTCTTTGGCAGCATTGGGCCAACTTCCTCTCGGTATTGATTAAATTAGTGATTCAGTGCAGAAGGCAGATGGATGCTGGTCTGGATGGTCAAAAAGCACAACCAATTTGATTTTATGGCTTTTATTTTCTAAAGGTTCCCTCAAAATGGATTGGGCCCTGTGTGTGTGTGTGTGTCTGTGCACGCTCTACAAATAATGCATCTAATGATGGGGCCATCTGGTTTGGGTCATACTGAATGTTTTGTAACTTTAACCATCATTGCTGATACACACCAGTGAAACACACACGCGCGCACACACACACACACACACACACACACACTCCACCTAGATTATCTTGATCAAAGTATCACTAAGTCATACTGACAAATGGTTAGCGTATCCTCTTTTCACAACATTCGACTTTGGCAATAACAAATTTTCTTTTCTGGCCTAAACTTTAAAATATGAATATTAACAGATTTTAAAGCATTGAATTTATTCTTCCAATATGCCTGCATTAAAATTAATGTATTTAAATTCTGGCAGCTAAAAGCATTGCACCAAAGACTCACAGAGCCAGACTATAGAGTGCAACAGTCGGGTTCTGGAAGTAAGAAGCCCATTCATTTTGTCCATGGGGGAATTTTTTTTAAATCATTTAAACTTTTAAATCTTTAAAGTCAGCCCTACTGTGAGTTACAAGGTTGTTAATTAATGGTATATTTATGTATGTATAAATATATATAGTTGTCAGTCCACATTATTTCATCTTATTTTTTTAAATAATCATGTTTAATGGTGGAAAAACTACATTGCCCTTAATTCTGCAGAGAAATCTCCACCAAGCTGAAAAACTAAATGAGCAAATCACACCAAAATGACTCTTAAGTGCCAGCTTTACTCCCACAAATCACTGTGAATGATGTGATAGAGTAAGGCTGCGTCGGAAAACGCATACTTTATTTTGAGATAGAAGTAATTACTTTGCAACCGCTAAAAAAGTATATTCTACATAGTATGAATGTGTGTAGTGTGAATGTAATCCGGACGTACTAAATTCGCCATGCTGTCATTATCATGTGATCGACCAGCATCCGTAGCATCACTTCACTGCCGTCCTCTCCCATGGCCTCATGGGATAGTAAAGCATCCTTTGTATGCACACTTCAAAATCTTACCGGAAGTAGTAGGTCATCCAGGTGCTTTTTACCTACTCTTTCATGAGTACTGAGAATTCGGACATACTTCTTTTGTCACAAACTGTTCGTATACGATTTCAGATGCAGCCTAAGTCTCCCTACACTCTCAAATTTGTGTATCTATATATATATATATATATATATATATATATATATATATATATATATATATATATATATATATATATATATATATATATATGCATATTTTGAAATAAACACAAAATATGTTGTTTCTATATATAACATCTTTAAATTATGTTATATTTATTTGTCATTTTAATTCAATGTCATTTGCATTGTAACCTCATTAAAGCCTTAAGTATCTTTTGTTTTTTATGGGCCATTTACACAACACAGTTTCAAGTAAAAACTGGAAAATGTATGCACTTTGGCCGTTCATTTACACGAGAACGGCATTTTGGGGGCCTGAAAACACCAGCTTTTGAAAACAGGATTCAAACTGCAAGTTCCCTTTTCGTCGGTCACTACTGACGTACGTCTCCGTTCCCTCCTTCAGGGAACGAGGGTTACATACGTAACCGAGACGTTTTTTAAAATGATACCATTTTTGTCTCTGCGTAAAATTAAAAAACGTGAATTTGTGAAAACAGCGACTATAGGTCGGCAGTGTTTCTTTACAAACTGACATCGCCAACTACTGGCCTGGTATGAATAATACAGCATTTTTAGTCGTTTTCTCAGATCTGTGTGAATGGGGATTGTGTTTTTGACAATGCTGTCATCTGTATGCGAAAAACTCAAATTAAAATTTTCTGTCTAGACTTTGAATGAAAAAATACTTCCATTGGGTACTACCAAAGACTATAAAGCCGTTAGAAGCTCCGGTTCCTATAGAAACAGTCAGACGCGCGCCTCCAAAATGAGACACAAGAGACGCGCATTTAGGACTGCGCATGTGCATTAGCTTGATCCATCCTGAAAAATACAGTTTTTTGTCATGATTCGAGCATTTAGAAACAAAATTTTTGAGACAGCTGTTGTCAGTATTTCAAATATGAAATTTATTTGAAAGATTGGCAAGCAGCTTTGGAGAATTTGATGTTTCCCCATTCAAAGAGATAGGAGCTGCACTTGCATGCCCGAGAGGCGTTTCAAAGACGGCTGCTGAGTGAAATGACTTGTCACCATCCTCAAGTAAGCTACATAAACGACTCCAATGCCTCATCTTCCACACTCACCCATATCTGCAGTTTGACTCGTTTCTCGTTGCGGTAAACCGTTTTGACTTTGAAGTCGATGCCGACCGTGCTGACAAACGCAGAGGTGAAGGAGTCGTCAGCGTAACGGAACAGAAAACTAGTTTTTCCAACGCTGCTGTTGCCAATGATGAGGAGCTTGAACATGTAGTCAAAATTCTGATCGGCCACATCCTTCTGCACCTGCGTCTGGTGACGGGTATCGTTGGCCGACGCCATCTAGAGGGGTGGAGGGAAAGTGAAAATATTAGACAGATAAGCTATATACAATAATAATGAAAATTGTCTAATACTCCAACAAATCTAAACAGAAGAAAACCACCTTCGTATGTTGGGCCTTTTTGCTCATTTATAATGGGTGCACACTGTGTGATTTTCAAAGTCATCAGATTGCTGTTGTTCTCACACTACACGACTGGTCTGGCGTACCATTTAGTTGCTTGCACACATAGCATTTCAATAGAGTCGCCGACAACTCTGTCTGGACTACAAGCGATGTTTCACAACCAAACACGTGAGAAGTGATATAGCAGACTTCTATACTATAGTAGAGTTCTTCTCGTGCGAGATTGGATATGTTCCTGTTAAAAAACGGTAGCCCGATCCAGGTTGTCTGCGCATTGATTTTCAGCGAAAAAGAAAAGGAGAATATGCGTGAGAGAATGGTTGCTTGCAGAAGCCATGTTTGCTGATGTTTTGTTGCAGGTCTATATGACTCCTCCCCCTGAACTTCATTGGCTGTAGGTCATTGTCGATGTCACCGATGTAATTTCCAGAAACACATTTCACACTGCATGACTCTTGAGTCGCAGACAGGTCCAGATATTTAGCATGCTAAATATCTTATGGCATTGGTGATGCATTGGTGCTTCTGTCATATCGCATCTTTACACACTATGCAATTGTCACTCATGTGAACAAGCACTGGCTAAAATCATGCAATGTGTACCCAACATTAGCTGAAGCTCAGTTGATACTCTGTCATTTGTAGTTAAAGTCACAGTGAACCGGAAGTTGCAACCGAATTCAGCGCTGTGATGCATTTCCAAGTGAAATGGACTATTGAATAGAGGGCAGGGTTTTATTTTAGCGCACCTCCTCCCCATCCCTCGCTCATAGCAGACTGACGGTTGCAGGAGAATTGTTAAGGATATTCAACCCAAGCCGTCAATCTGACGTCATCAGAAAAGGAACGCCATTCCAGAGCGGAAGCAAAATTTCAGATTTTGATTAAAGATTGGCACTACAAACTATTTTTTTTTCTTCTGTGTATTAACTTGCTTGAATTAATTGTTCACCACAAGACTAGTAATGTGCGCTAACAAAGTAAATAGGGTCAATTTTGATTTGATGATGACTTTAAAGTACTCTTCCAGCACTGTCATCTATCTCTCTTTCTTTCTTTGTGCTTCAGACATGCTGAGTGAGGATCTTTCCTTGAATCAGAGCCATTACAGCAGAGACCAGCTCAGCACAATTCATTCTGGCCATAAAAACTGTCCTTTAAGTGGGAAGCACATAATAGGAATATTAAGGAAGAGTTCATCCCTAAATACAGAATCTATCATTATGTTGATAGAACGTTGATACTGTATGACTCAGTTATTTTATGCGTTTTTTAAGATTATATATATATATATATATATATATATATATATATATATATATATATATATATATATATATATATATATATATATATATGGTAAATATTTCTATTTAGATTTATTTAAATTTTAGTACTTCAACGTAAACTAATTTTCAGCCTGTTTCTTATTTTCTATGTTTTTTTTTACATATTTTATTTACACATTATATTTCAGCTTTATTTTAATTAACAAAAAGGACTTTTAATATAGGTCTTTTTTTTTTTTTTTTGCTGATCAATAAGTTACAACAAACTGGTATGACTGAATATTTTCTGTGAATAACGACTTAAAATTCAATCTTTTTTCACAGAAAACTGTCATATGACTTCAGAAGACCTGAAATACAACTCAATATTATAGTATTTTATGGTCTTTTTAAGGCACTTTTTGAGCTTGCCAGACATATTGTAGACACTTTGAGCTATGTTTTAATGGAAAAGAGCAATGTTAAGACTCCTCGAAAAGTCTTCATTTGATTTCCACAGACAAAACAACACAATACAGTTTTTTTTTTTTAACAACATGAGGATGAGTAAATGAAAAATTATTTCCATAAACTCACATTTCCTCATAAGAAAAACAAAAGAAACCTTCCTGAATAAGTTAACATCCTGCTCAAGCATATGAGGAGGTGATCACATCAACACCTGTAAAATTACCTGGGAGTTACCAGGATATGACACACCTTACACATATGAATGAACACAATGCTGTTGTGCCACTGCGATTTGAAATTAAATGACATGAAAGCCCTTTTGCACAGGCGAAGATTAAGATTAAATGACAAATTACATTTGATCTGATGCTGGTCGACACAAACAGCAGCACACACCCTAAACTATGAAATCTACAGATGTGTCAAACACAGTATCAGCGATCTTACTCTCAGAAAATGTTCATACGATCATGTCATCAATAACTGAATCCCGGGGTGGAAAGGGAATAAATGGGGCTCCAGTCATGCTTCCATATGGACATCTTCCTCGTATATCTGTCTACTGTAAAACGACTCTACTGTAAACGAAAAATGCGTATCCTTCGGGCACAAACATAATAGGGTGACTAACCTTATCCTGCTCTTCTTAGAGGTGGTTATTTTATTCTATAAAGTTGATGTAGCGCTGCTGGTTTCGGACATCCAGTCTTCGGCGATCCAGTTTCACTTTTCCCTCAAAACACACTGGAAATGGTCCACTCGCCTTATCTGTTTAAAAACCGACCATTCCCTTCCCTTTAGAGGGGCGTTGCAAAACAAGAAGCTTGATGCCTGCAGCGACCTGGCTGTCGACCAGTTTTTATTTGTGCTGACGGCTCAACGAAACAGCGACGGCTGTTTCCAGAACAGCAGCGGCACTGGCGAGCGTCCAGCCTGCACTTACGGAGCAACCAATCAACAGGTCCACTGTCAGCCACACAGCATTATCATCTTCCATTTACATACGGGGCATTGTGAAACGGGTGCCCTTAGCATTTTCAAAAGGTGGAAAAAAGTAACAGGATTGACAGTTTTACAGTTTATTTATACAAGCATTGTGGTCAAATGTCATGAATCTGCACTGTCTATTTATTAGAAAGAGAATTTAACGCTGATATTTCTATATCCATGTCCATTTTTGAATCATTATTTATTTAACCCTCTGGTCCTCCGTTTAGGAGTCACACTTGCCGTCTTTTATGGTGAAAAGTGACCGAAGGCTTTAAAAGTAACTTTTTTTTTGTTGTTGTTTTTCAGGAAAACCAATGTAATATATTTTTGTTCAATAATATTTTTTGATTGTTATATCAAATTTTGAGTATATTCTACGATACTATGCAATATTTGTACAATTTTTATTAACTATTTTTCCCCATTGAAAATAATACACATTTTTTTATATATATATTTTAAAATTATTTTTCAATTAAAGCAGTATTCCATGTTAAAATAGAGACAAGGCATTTAAAATAAATTTTTTTAGTGCCATTTGGTGGGGGTAAAAAAAAGAAACCCTTATGCAGTGCCATGGTGTAACCACTAGATTCCTATATAGTTCTATATAAAGTGGCTTATAAATTCTCTAGTGTTTTTAGACACAAATACTTTTTTTTTATTAAGTTTTGGATTTGTACTTAGACATTCTCAAAGACTACTTTTTGTCAAGGTTTAGTTTTTTTTTTTTTTTTTTTTTTTAATTTAAAATGTTGATTTGAAGTGTCAGTTTTTGCATTAATTTTACTACAGTCAAACCTGAACACAGAGGAGGGCATTTTGTTACACATAACATCAAAAGTCAATAAAAATATAACAAAAATGAACGGGTATGTTTTATTACAGCTTAATAAGTCTGGGTCTGATCCGATTTCAACCTCTTATTTGAGTTTTGGCTCAATTTTACAATATTGTTATAGCCAAACCGGTTCATTTGTGTGTGTTGTGTGTGTCTGTGAATGTGTGTTTCAATGTTTTGCTCTCAATGTTTTTGCGTGTAACCTCTTTCTTGCTGTTCATTTCTTTCTGCACGGTGTCTGATTTGTAGTTTGTACCAATAAAAAAGTTTTGTCATATTTTTTTCGTATTTCCCATTCATTTCCTATGTCATTTTGACCGCAAAGAAAGTAAGTGTGACTATTTTTTTACGACCCTTTAACATGTCCGAATCATGTCCTTGATTTTTTGAAAATTTCTTCATGTCTTAAAATAGCTTAAATGTAACTCTACACCCTTGCCTCATTTATTATACGTAGATATATAAATATGCTAATTAGTCCTGCATCCACTCACTCGCACAAGCTCAAGAGATCCACTCGGTGAACTTACTGAAGTAAATGCTGCACAATGGTAGGCCTATCGCTTTTTACAACTCCAGACACATAGCGGTAATTAATATGATTAGCCTTTTGCTTGACTACATTATCAAAAAGCTAAAAATGTGTTGCTAATGTTAAACAAACCATGTTCCATTCGCTAGTCAGACAGCAGTTTTCTAACAATCAGTATCCTTAGAAACGATTTAATCAACTTAAAGTCAGTGAAGAAAAGCATATACGTTATACACCCACTATATCGCCAAATCTACTCGATTTTTTAGATCAACAGAAAAATATACCGGGATATACAGTATTCTCAAAAGACACTCCTGCTTCAGAGCGGTCATGGTTATAATGATATGCTAAAGCCCAACAGCACGATAACATGATAGGTTACAAGGTAGTTGGTGACGTCAGAAACACCAGCGATTTCAAACCCCAGGTTTGAGACGTTCTTTTTTTTCACTGCAGTTTTAAATAGGAAATACTCAGCAATGGTGCTGACTTATGAATTTGCACATAGTTTGTCTTAAAGCATATTAAAACACCACATAGACATATAAGCAATATTAAAAACTTGTTTTGCACCACAGGGGGACTTTAAAAATTTAACTCAATGGTTAGGTTTGTCCATTTTTTTTTTTACCCAAATTTGGGTTGAAACAATCTTAATAAATCCTTCAGTACATTAAGTCTATTTACATCTTTTATTTAAAGATATTTATTTTTTGATATAATATTCAGGTACATAGATACAGAAACAAGCTTATCTAAAATGTCCTAGTCACAAAAGAGGAACACAAAAGGCGAGCGCCTTCAGGAATTGAGCAATCAAAGGCATGGCTATGAAACACACTCACAGGTTTCAGCTTGCTTTACACACTATGTGTTTATAAGCAGAGCTATGGAATATTTTAGCAGATTTTATTTGAACTAAAGGCACATCTTTAATAATTATAATTATATTGAACTAAATATGAAAATTGTTATTAAAAAAAAATGTTCATAAAAATTTGAATGTAAAACACCTAAAGGTGTTGAGATTGCCATGAAGACAAACAGTCAGAAATAACAAAACAAGCTTTTAGCATCTAAAAGTAATCCAACAAATAAAATAAATGCCTCCATGTAGAACTATGTAATGTAAACCTTAAGGAAAAAAGAAAGGTAAAGCCCTATCTATCCACTCAACCTTACATGTCTATGTATTGAGCCCCCCGTTTGTGGTTTGAGGTTTGTGATTGGCTGGATCATTGGCCTCCCACAGCTTCTGAAACTCCTGCTGATAGGGCTGTACCAGCTCCGGCTCCTCTGTAACCATGATGTTTTCTTTGTTGCTCTGGACTGCGGTTAGGGTCCAGTTGAGGGAGCCAGTGATCAATTTCTTGCCATCCACTAATGCAAACTTATGGTGCATATGAACGGCTGAGCTCATCTCATGCCTCACGCAGATGCCTGTAACAGAGGTGAAAAACAGATTGGAAACTATTAATTAGCTCCAAATCCACTTGCAGATGTGATTTAGCAACATCTGTCAAATTCGCCATGTGTGAATCATCTAGATCCTTTAATTTTGCACTAACACATCAGTCTGCAGTAGCCGGGTGTGAGAGCTTGTAGAAGTTACAGCATTGTGTACTGAAATAACAAAGGTTGAGCCAGACAGAACATGTGTGAGCTGCTCTTGTAAACTAGGTATGAATGACACATTTACCACTTGCAACAGTCGTGCAAGTTCTGACTATAAATTATTTCATACTGCATACCACAGCTGGGAGGACAGGCCCATGCTAAGTACAGTAAGGAGGTTCACCTAGTCGTGAAAAAAAAAAAAAAAAAAAGGAAATAAGAGGGAATTTTAAAATTTCTGGAATTTTTAGCATACAACCCGAATAATAGAACATAGATAACATAACATGTTTAAACTGAGAAATTTTACACTTTTATCCACTTAATGAACTCATTTCAAATTTGATGCCTGCTAGAGGTCTCAAAAAAGTTGGTACGGGGATAAAAAATGGCTGAATAAGCAAGACATTTTGAAAAGATTCAGCTGGAAAAACATCTAGCAAATAATTAAGTTAATTGATATCAGGTCTGTAACATGATTAGCTATAAAAGGGATGTCTTAGAGAGGCAGAGTCTCTCAGAAGTAAAGATCAGTCTACAGTCTGTGAAAAAGTGTGTAAAAAAATTGTGGAATACTTTAAAAACAATGTTCCGCAACGTCGAATTCCAAAGGTTTTGCAAATCTCATCATCTACAGTACATTACATATCATCAAAAGATTTAGAGAAACTGAAGAAATCTCTGTGCGTAAGGGACAAGACCGAAGACGTTTATTGGATGCCTGTGGTCTTCGGGCTCTCAGACAACACTGCATCACTCATCGGCATGATTGTGTCAATGACATTACTAAATGGGCCCAGGAATACTTCCAGAAACCACTGTCGGTAAACACAATCTGCTGTGCCATCTGCAGATGCCAACTAAAGCTCTATCATGCAAAAAGGAAGCCATATGTGAACATGGTCCAGAAGCGCCATCATGTCCTGTGGGCCAAGGCACATTTAAAATAGACTGTTTCAAAGTGGAAAACTGTTCTTTGGTCACACAAGTCCAAATTTGACCTTTTTGTAGGAAATCACGGATGCCCTGTTCTCCTGGCTAAAGAGGAGGGAGACCTTCCATCGTGTTATCAGCGTTCAGTTCAAAAGTCAGCATCTCTGATGGTATGGGGGTGCATAAGTGCATACGGTATGGGCAGCTTGCATGTTTTGGAGGGCACTATGAATGCTGAAAGGTATATAAATATTTTAGAGCTATAAATATGCTCCCCTCCAGACGACGTCTATTTCAGGGAAGGCCTTGTGTATTTCAGCAGGACAATGTAAAACCACATACTGCAGCTATTACAACAGCATGGCTTCATTGTAGAAGAGTCCGGGTGCTGAATTGGCCTGCCTGTAGTCCAGATCTTTCACCTATAGAGAACATTTGCCGCATCATTAAACAAAAAATTCGTCAAAGACGACCACAAACTCTTCAGCAGCTGGAAACCTATATCAGGCAAGAATGGGACCAAATTCCAACACCAAAACTCCAGAAACTCATAACCTTGATGCCCAGACATCTTCACACTGTTTTGAAAAGAAGAGGAGATGCTACACCATGGTAAACATGCCCCCGTCCCAACTATTTTGAGACCTGTAGCAGGCATTAAGTTTGAAATGAGCTCATTTTGTGCATAAAATAGTAAAATTTCTCAGTTTAAACTTGTATGTTATCTATGTTCTATTGTGAATAAAATACTGGCTCATGTGATTTGAAAGTCTTTTAGTTTTCATTTTATTCAAATTCATACAGAGCAGAGTGCAACTGTGTGTTGTGACACTTGCCTCCCATAACATAATTAAAAGTTTGTGTGACTTGTGTCACAGTAGACCTTCTGTTGACTCGGACCAGAAGGGATAGCCTTCGTTGTCCTTTTGCGTCAATGAGCCTTGCGCACCTAACACCCCGGTTTGTGGTTTGTCCCTCCTCGGACCACTGTTGGTAAATTCTCACCACTGCTGACCAGGAGAAACACACAAGCCTTGCTGTTTCAGAGGTACTCTGATCCAGCCGTCTTGCCATAAAAATCTGTCCCTTGTCAAAGTCACTCAGATCTTTTGTTCCTGCCCATTCCTCCTGCATCCAACACATGCCTGATTGTTTGCTTTCCATCTAATCTAATATGTGGTCTTGTTAGGAGATGATCAACAATATTCGCTTCACCTGTGACTCATCAGTGTATATAACTAGTTCAGTCATGAAACTCTAGATGGCACAGGCTGATAGGTCCTTTGCATGCAATCTGCAAACAATCACATCTTTACTACACCGCACACACTGATTGGCCTCTGCTGATCTTGAAGCCATTGAGATGGCTTGCTCAACATTTAAATAGTCTGGTTCAGTGTTCGTCGTAATCTGTTCCTGCAGTTCCTCTGAGACCCTCCACTACCCCAGCTCTACATGCCTATATTTGCTACAGGATTTATGTATGTCTAAAGGATTTTTTTTAAATTAATCATAACTAAGATTGCTTTTTCTTGCGTTTGAAAACTAAATGTCCCCAACACTTAGGCCAAAGTTAGTGTGTCTGACTTTAACAAAAGACGAAACTAAACCTCTTTTGGTTGGGGGGATTTTCTCTGAAATTGGTCCAAGATCCTCCGCCGTGATTAACGGGTCATGAAACCCCCTGTTTCACACCATGGTTTTGAAAAAGTCTACAGAAGTAGGTGTGGTTAAGCTGTGAATTAGAGGGGGATGAGGGGAGATTGACAACACAGCAACAGCTTCTGATTCTGACAGTTTTATTTCGCTCTCATTAAAAGCATCAAAGCTTCCCACAAATGCACACTTTAAATTACCATTACATGCAACACAATATACACGTTTTTTTTGCTATAATTTAATGCACAAAAAAATGCACAGCCATTCGCATTTTGTTCTCTGCATTGAATGCATATATGACGCTGTTGCATCTTTGATAACTTTTGAGACTTATTTTACAGCATTTTTATGAGCCATTTGATCGGTTAAAGAGCCGTAAAGACTGGTTACACTCACAATGTGGATGAATCGCATTTGTGTCAATGACACAGATATTGAAGAAAACTTGTGTGACACAGAAACTCTTACAAAGCAAAAACACTTGTTTTTGACCCATTAAAGGTACAATATGTAAGTTTTCTGTCCGCTAGAGGTCGCTAGAGGCCTATTCAAAACAAAGGCGTAGCTTGATGATGGCAAGTTTGAGCATGGAATCTTGGGACATGTGGTCTTCACATCACAGCCAGTGGAAACAATTGGGATTGGACTCAGGAAGAAATCATGTTCATGGATGAGATTATTAACGTTACTATAGTATAAAGCAGAGCAGGACCGAGTGTTGTGGGAGCAGAACGAGGAGCTGGAGCGATTGCGCCACGCAAGCCACGAGCAGCAGAACTTTTATTATGACAAGGTCGCCGGCGCCGCTTCCGTCTTTCCGGTCATGAGTATGAGGTAACGCAGCTCTGTTTATCATATTACTGTAGATACATTTGAGTGTGTTGAAAATGATATTATAACGTTACTCTGTGTGTTCGCTCGGCGGCTGCTGTGAGACACTGTTGCACACTGCAGTAAGATTATTATCGATTTTAGAATATTATATTAAATGCTGGATGGCTTGTGTTGATAAATGGCATGCAATTAATTTTAAAATGTATTGTATGATGGAGAAAATGCTGTATTACTGTTACTAAAAATAAAGCTGCATCTGATTGCTATTAGCCACTTGACAAAATAGTGTTTTTCTCTGAGGCATGGTAAAGCACGGTACTTGCAAAAAATCAAGAAAATTCGATTTAAACAATAAGACTAAAAGTGTTGACCTATATAACAATAATTTTCTGTCTATAAATATATCAAAACAGCTGTTCCCTTGTCTATTAAAACATGTAAATATTAAAGCGTCTTTGGCATTTCCATGATTTCTACAAAATAAAGCCGGAAACCGAGGGTAACGCGGGTATGGCGCAATTGACAGGCGACTCCTCACACGTCCCGGAGCCTTGGGTAAAATTGCAATTTTCTCATGATTTACAAATAGTTGGAAACATTTGGGATATTCTAAGTACTCAAGTGAACAAAATATATAACACTAGCCTAGTGGTTTTTGGATATTTTACTGCAAAAATCTTACATATTGCACCTTAAATACATCTCTTGTTTATTGCATGCGATCTCACTGTTTGAAGCGTCTGTCAGAGGAAAACAATGTCATGAATAATCAGGTGCGTGCTGTCATGAATTAAGCAACACGTCTTCTTATGGGATAAGGACATGCAGTCTCATGAGTAATTACGACGAGACACCTATGAGTCATCACCATACTATAGTATGAGAAAATGTTGACACAAAGTCGAATTTAAAGCAGAAACTTGAAAATAGTGCAAAAAGGTTTAAAATGAACTAGTTTTCTCCTAGATTCAAAACTAATGGATGGTAACGTTGACTTCTATGCTGTTCAACACACATAACTGTTAGAATCTCAGAAAATTTGGTTTAGGGTTTCATGGCCCTTTAAAGCATATTCAAAGGTAATGTCTGTCTGGTTACTGCTGGTTAGTGGAACACTAGAGACCTTATTCCAAAGTGATAGTGTTCATAAGGGGCTAAGTTTATAATGTTAATGTATTTGGTCTGAGTTGGCTAAGACCAAATACATTACCACTGCCATATTCATTAACATGCTAAAGCTATTTAGACTGAAACATACAGTATATACAGTACATCCACACACCTGCCTTACGGAGGGTGCCGATCTGAGATCCGGTGATGGTCATGTAGTCTCTGTCTGTAACGACTCGTACAATGACTCCCTGTTTGTGCAGGAGGAGAATCGCCCTGCTCAGCTCCATGTGAGAGAAGGAGAACACACACAGGTCCAGTGACCTACATGCAGACAGGAGATGCTCGAGGAGCCTGGAGAAGGATGTCTCAACTCCATGGGGGAGTGGACATGCACTGAGGGCAGAGCGAAAGCAGAGAAATTAGTTGATTTACACACTATTAAACATTTAGATTAGGAAAAAGTTGAGCAAACTACCATGGGAAACGTCCATTGCGTGTGAACAGGTGCTCAACACAGACATGGGGTGAAGGAAAGAACAGAACTTCTTTTAGAGGCCCACGAGAGACTCTCAGACGCCGCTTCAGCCAGTCTAACCACTCCACCCCCAGAGCGAAAGCTACGGCTCCCAGCCCTAACACTTTCATCAGCTCTTTAAATGACACCTGAGAATACACACACAGAGTGAGAATGGATTAGAAAAGGAAAGCAGCATTGTATTACACTTTAGGGAAAAAAAAGCAATGGAGACTGTACATTGCTAAAATTTTTGCTCTTCCATTTCATAGTCACATACAGTTGGGATCATAAACAACCAGCCAGTCATTATCGAAAATCAGGGCCGTTGTCAAAAGGGACAGATCCTGCATGGACAGAGCCCACAAATTTTACCCATGCATAATGAATTATTACAATTACACCGGAATACACGTTTGTGATTGGTAGCAAGTGTCTTCTCAACTAATTAAATTAAAAACAATATTTATGTGAAATTTTTCATGTCCATTTATTTATTTATTTATTTTAATAGACAGTTAAATGAGAAGTAGGTTGCCAGTGACAATAATAGCTCATTATAGAAAAATACCACAGATGTGACAGAGTAAAAATGTGGAGCGTTAATATAAATGATCATTCTTGCAGGTTTATGCTAATCTCCGAAATGTAACAATGAAATCATCAATTGCTGTTTTCATATAAGTGACATAATGAATGTACCAATGAAACCAATGAATGTACAACAACGTGCTTTAATGTTTTATTTTTAACTGAACACTGAAGCTAACGGCAAACACAAAATCTCCTACATTTCTTTGACGCTCGTGGTCGCATTTCAGAAAAGCGACCAATATGAGAAATTAAACTTGTAATTGGTAGCATATTTATCATTTATCCAGGTACAAAATGTGAGAATGTTTTGGTATAATACCTGTTGGAACATGTCTGCCGAACTCAAACGACAGCAAATGCACGTTCGGTTCGTCAACGAATCGTTCATTTGAGTTGGATCTTTTTTAATGAATCGGTTGATCACGTTCACAAAACAGGATTCATTTCGAATCGGCTCGAGAGGTTCTCGAAAAAAAAACAACTTAGAGACACACCTTTCTAACATGCTTTCAAAGAGCGTGCTAGTACATCACATTGGATTAAAATACGGCGTTGGTTTGAATACATTCTGAATTTTACTGCACCGACCAAGAATGTACGTAAGTTTGGTGTTTATTATCTATTAAAAAAGATAATGTTTTATATTCAGAATGCATAGAGTAAATTCAAGAGAATTCTAAAGAAATGTGCCAAAAAAGTACCATAGAATTACTTTTTCTGCAGGTCTTTTTTTTTTTTTTAGCTTGCTAATGCAATTCCATTGTGCTCTTTGATGAACCTAGGAGTAACATGATGCCATGGTCCAATCGTTCAGTATTACAGTAAAGTCAGTTCTGTCACAGTACCATGTAAGTGTCAGTAGATTTGTTAAGGATGCCCAAACAGTATAACGTTAGGACTAAGACAACCAAAGAAATATTAGTTACATTTCTCTTTAATGCTATTATATCTGGTGAGCATTCTTGTTTGTTTATTGTGACAAAGTAATTATACACATTATACTGTATATGCAATTGCCAAGAAATGTTGGTTTCTTTCTGCTGAGACATTTTAAACAGTACAGACAGAAGATGGAAAGAAGATGTCACAATTCTCCAGTGCAGACATAGCAAGCACAGGCTGGAAAGATCAAAAGTGTGTGAAATGCACAAATGCTTTCACACTTTCCACTGAACATTGCATCACTTCCTTAATACTTACACAAGTGGTGTATAATCTGAACATACATTTGAACAGACATCAGTGTGCATAAGTGTGAATAATTCAACTTCCTTTTCTCTAAAGGCACACTATGAAACTTTAAAAAAAAATACCAAATACATAATCAGTCCTTCTTCCAAAACGTGATTTTCATTTCCCTGATTCACTATGGTAAGCCTAATAAGTGTTTACATTTTAGGCTTGTTGGGATGGTTTTCACAGGAAATTGCGTACAACCAAAACAATGTTCTTCCTAAAAATGCATGCAGTTTTATTTAACCTCTAGAGGTCCAAAAATTACATAGTGTACCTTTAATGACCCTAAAGAACATAAATTAATAACTGATGACAAGGGACCAAATGTAGGGGACAGGGTCTTGTCCTGACCCTACTTCAGAACAATAACATAAACCTTTTATGCTTCCATCACCTTTGTATTGACATTGTTGTTTCTTAGTAATTTCCCCACCTATAGGCATTAATCGATGATCTTTTGTTTATGTCCAATCACCAGTGACTTTTTCTGATCTAGTATATTCTGAGACTAAAGACCAATTACATACAATTTTTAAGCAATATGATCCATAATGAAGCACATAAAACTAAAGATTTTGTTTGGTAGGTGATCCCTTTTAAACTGATCAGAGAGCAGCTTCATTGTTTTTCTAATTAAGGAGAGAAAATGTATCCTTACATCATCCACGTAAAAATGATCATTTAATTTAGTTAAGCTGCTCTGGGATCAATCAGGAGAAAGGGACGTTGCCAACCAATGCTCAATACCAAAGTGTATTAATTAGCGAAATCAATGACGTCTTGTTCATTAGGCATGGCGCAGTATTTGCGGTCGTACACTAGACGTGAGCCTCCCATCGGAGTGAGGCCGCTCTGAGACGCAACTTTGTTGGTTCCCATCTGCAGAGATACTGTTGTCGTGTCCACCGGGTCTAGATTCACGTTCTTCTCAGTAACTTGTCTAGCCGTGCCAAGAGCAAACATTCCAGCCTACACCAGGACAAAGACATAGTTAATATATAAATATATTGTAATTGCAACAATTCGGGAATTTTTTAGGACATTCTTGAACTTTCAAGACATATAATTTTATTACAACCAGTGCTGCTTTCTGAATTCTTAAGCATTTTCATAAGCATAGAGGTGATTTAATAGTGTGATTAAAGTATTTTACTGTCATTAGCAATAAAGCAACACATGTATCAATTTCACTATTATGAGTGTTGGCAGCACTCATAATATCCGAGGAGGACATGAATGGAGTGGTCATCCCATAATTACAGTGATTTTGGCGTTAATGCAGCATGTGCTCTCACCATACTGGCACATTTGTTTGTGCCCATCTGGAGGTTTATAGTGGATCGATCCACTGGTTTCTCCATGCCTATATTGGGATCATAGAGATGGCGTCTGGTTCCATATGAGGTCATGCCCTTTTGGCTGGCAAATTTATTGGAGCCCATCTGTGAATCAGATGAGAAATAGTATATTTACTACTGTTTTAAAGTTTGGGGTTGGGTAGATTTTTGAAAAAAAAAAAAAGAAAATTATATTTTTATTTAGCAAGGATCCATTAAATTGGTCAAAAGAGGCAGAAAAGACATTTATAAAATTATAAAAGATTTCTGTTTCAAATAAATGCTGTTTTTGAACTTTTGATTCATCAAATATTCCTGAAAAAAGTATCGTTTACACAAAAATATGAAGCAGCACAACTGTTTTGTGGTAATAAACATAAGATAATAATTGATAATAATAAGAAATGTTTCTTGATCAGTATATTTACTAATATAATATATAAATAGAAAACAGCTATTTAAAATTTCTGGCATTTAAATTGATTTACTTCTTTTGAAAACGCAAAAAATGGTACCACTTCAGACATTCTACTACAGTACTAACTACTACAAATAACTTTGCAACTACATGTCGACTAACTCTTAGGTGTTTGGGTTTGGGCTAGTTTAAAGGTGCCATCGAACGTTTTTTTACAATATAAGTCTAAGGTGTCCCCTGAATGTGTCTGTGAAGTTTCAGCTCAAAATACCCCATAGATTTTTTTAACTGCCTATTTTGGGGCATCATTAACTATGCACCGATATATAGGTTGCTGCCCCTTTAAATCTCGTGCTCCCCGCCCCCGGAGCTCACGCTTGCCTTGAACAGCATAATCAAAGTTTACACAGCTAATATAACCCTCAAATGGATCTTTACAAAGTGTTTGTCATGCATAATGCATGCATGCATCAAATTATGTGAGTATTGTATTTATTTGGATGTTTACATTTGATTCTGAATGATTTTGAGGTCTTGCTCTATGGCTAAAGCTAACATTACACATTGTTGGAGAGATTTATAAAGAATGAAGTTGTGTTTATGAATTATACAGACTGCAAGTGTTTAAAAATGAAAATAGCGACAGCTCTTGTCTCCGTGAATACAGTAAGAAACAATGGTAACTTCAACCACATTTAACAGTACATTAGCAACATGCTAATAAAACATTTAGAAAGACAATATACAAATATCACTAAAAATATCATGTTATCATGGATCATGTCAGTTATTATCGCTCCATCTGCCATTTTTCGCTATTGTTCTTGCTTGCTTACCTAGTCTGATGATTCATCTATGCAGATCCAGATGTCCTGCCCTTGTCTAATGCCTTGAACATGGGCTGGCATATGCAAATATTGGGGGCGTACATATTAATGATCCCAACTGTTACATAACAGTCAGTGTTATGTTGAGATTCGCCTGTTCTTCGGAGGTCTTTTAAACAAATTTGATTTATATAAGAAGGAGGAAACAATGGAGTTTGAGACTCACTGTATGTCTTTTCCATGTACTGAACTCTTGTTATTTAACTATGCCAATATAAATTCAATTTTTAATTCTAGGGCACCTTTAACAGAATAAGTTGACATGTAGTTGCAAAGATTAGCAGATCAGTAAGATCAGTACAATGTCTGTTGGGGACCGTCAGAATAAAGTGTTAGCAGATATTAAGCAGACAGTTACTAATACTCTAATGAGAGTTAGATGACATGTAGTTGCAAAGGTACTACCTTTAGTTAGTAGAATGTCTAAAGTGGACTACTGAAATAAAGTGTTTATTGTGTCTTAGCTGCAGGTGCTACAGAAGCAGAGACTGTTACATTCATATCAAATGCAACTGTAATTCAAATAGTTAATTTACATATTCTTGATCTTTGTCTAGTTTAGGGTAATTTCCATTTCTGTGTAATTGCATGTAGTTTTTTCCAGTATTCAAAGTGTTTTCTGTTTTCTTGCTGCATTGGCATCTATTTCCAAGTATTTGTCATGTGACCTGTTGGCTGATAATGTTGTTCCCTTCTTTCATCTTGTCAGGATTGAATTTCCTTTGCTTTTTTGCTGCATACTTCACACCAATGTCACTTTTTGTGTAGAAGCCTTTAGTCTTGGCCTGGGTGAAGAGAGAACATGGAAAAAGACAGCAGAAACAGCGTAAAATATTTTTGGTCATATTTACAGTTCGATCAAGCTGCTTGTCACAGTGAGGAAATTTTCACACCAGTAGGCCTATAAACTAGGCATTACTGATACCACAGGGGGTGTTATCGCTTTTGAATGCACGCTCAATTTGGAATCACACAAACTTTGTGTATAGGAAGCATGGTACTGACCACACATTTTACAAGATAAGATATTATGTTGCGCACCTCCTCTCTCCTTACTCTCGTCATGCAATAAGGGAAATCTTCGAGATAACAACACGTGACGTTGTACTCGGAGCTGTTCACGTCCTCAAGGCCGGGAAATATGCCTTTCTATGGCAACACAGCAGTCACGTGGTACAAGTACGAGCTCTCAGCTCTCATTCCCAGCTTTCAAATTGTAATTACAAGCTCTACAAGGAAGTAAATGCTCTATACAAGCTGAAATCTCGTCATTACAGAAATTACGACATGGTGTGAACGCACCTTGACTCCTGCTGCGACTCTGCAGCTCGTGCTGTATACACCGTAAAAATGCTGGATTAAAAACAACCCAATATGAGGTTGAAAATGGACAAACCCAGCGATTAGGTTAAATGTTTGCCCAACCTTCTGGGCAGTTTTATTTAACTCAACTATTGTTTAAAAATTACTATATGGCTGACTTAAAGGTACAATATGTAAAATGTTTGCAGTAAAATATCCAAAAACCACTAGGCTAGTGTTATATATTTTGTCCAGCTGATTACAAACAGTATCTCTAATGTTTTCAACTACTTGTAAATCATGAGAAAATTCCCATTCTAAACAGTGACACGGGGCAGTGCAGTTGCACTTCAGTTACCTTTGTTACCGCCTTTACTGACGTAAAACCACATGACAACAGTGCCGTGGACAAATGCGGAAGTAGTGTCTAGCGTCCAGCAAACCACTAGTTGCTTCATCTGCCGCTGGTTCTGTCGACAAGGACAGCTCCCGTAAACTCATGACCGGAAAAGCGGAAGCGGCGCCGGCGACTGTGTCATAATAAAAGTCCCGCTGCTCGTGAGGCGTGTGTTGATCAATCGCTCCAGCTCCTCGTTCAGCTCCCGCAACACTCGGTCCTGCTCTGCTTCATACTGCAGTAACGTTAATAATCGCATCCACGAACATGAGTTCTTCCAGACTCCAATCCCTATTCTTTTGCACCGTCCGTTGAGTTTAGAGACCACATGTCCCAAGTTTCCGCTCTAAAACTTGGCGTCATCAAACTACGCCTTTGTTTTGAATAGGCTTCTAGCGACCTCTAGCGGAAAAAAATATCACAAATTGTACCTTTAAAATGAACCCAAAATAGGTTGGAAATTAAAAATCAGACACATAATTACTAGAGGCAACAATAATAATCAAAAGTTGAACATTTATTAATAAGCAATTTAATGAATGTTTATTGTTTAATTTCCAACATACATTAGGTTCATTTTAAGCAAGCAATACAGTACTTTTTAACCCAGCGTTTCTTGGAGGGTATGGAGCAAAGCAGATGCTTTCAGTTTATAATTGAAGTGTCTGTTGTCCAAATGAACTAAATGTTTTTTTATTTCTATAAAAAAGCAAAACAACAGTGGGGGACTGTGCCGTGGTGGCAAGTAATGTGATTGTGTACGGCCGAACATCATGTAAAACACTGACTACCGCAGCAAGCCTACTGTATATTAAAGAGTTTTATTAGTTTTTCTCACCACTCCAGCCAAAGTGATGAGGGTACACTGGACCTGGGTGTGGTTCATGTCCTCAAAAAGGTCGTTGGCCTCAAAGATGTCATATGGTTTCAGACCGTATTCACCAATGGCTCGCACAAAGTGAGTGATATTCTCCAACTAAAAGAGATTGAGGGGATAGATGAAAATATATAGGATGCTTCTCTGGGTGAAGTCCAGATTTCTCCCAAATCTTCTTCCCTCAGTTTCACAGACAAGGCTTAAGCTAGTCCCAGACTAAAATGCATGTTTGAGCTGTTTTAACTGAAAGCAACTTGCTCTGATATATCTTAAAACATTCCAGTGCCATTGTTTTGTCTCAAAATGCACACTCTTTCTAAGGCATGTTTATAATAGCTTCTTAAATGTCCTAATTGAGCTAAGGCCTAATCCTGGCTTAATCTAAACCCTGTCTGTGAAACCAGGCCCTTGTTTCATAGATACTACTATGTCATGTCCGGGAATATAGTATTTGTTGGCCAGTTCCACAGCTGAAGTACTTTAAACAGACTGGAGTTAATGAGGTAAAATAGTCCATTCATTAGATGAGTTTGACTCTTGTGTTGCATTCCTTATTAATGTAGACTACCCTTAATTGCATGTTTCTTTTATCTTCTGTAACTGTTTGCACTGTAAATCAATAACAACTTTGACAATGCCAAAGAGAAATCCAGTCTGCAGCTTTTTTATTTTTTTGTTGAGTAAATCCATTGCCTTCATCCTAACTCTCACTTCTGTACACTCATCCAGTGTCTACATTCTCTGCATTTCTCTGAGTTGTTAAAACGGCAGAAATGTGGCTAATGGTTTCCATTTCATACCTTAAAACCCAAGAAGTCGCCCTTAAACATAGTATGCACACAAATTTGTCAAGGAGCAATGCGAGCGATGCCTCAAAATTCAAACATTGCAGATATACACACTACCTTGTGCCAGTTCAGGGTTGAATGATTGACCTTCGGAATGGATCCAGGTTGTAGTTTGTTGATCAGCCTAGTGGACGAACACCATATAAGAGCAATTATGCCAAGCTCAAAAATATTGCGAGAGCAGGTCTTTGTGTGACCCTTGAATTTTTACTTTTGACTTAATATAGCCACTTTAGTTTTGCTTCTGTTTGTTTCTGTTATTCTAAATGAGTCCTTTTAACTGGTTAAATAACTATCTTACACTGCTCAAACTTACTCGCACAGGATCACACCGTCTTTGAGTCCCTGCATGAAGTCATCAGGAACCGTTTGACCTGTGACCTCATGGATCCAAATCCTCAGGTCCTCCTCCGCCTGAGGGTCATACTTCTGTGCCAGCTGCCATGTCAAGTGATGAAAAGGTAAAATAAGTGCTTTTTAACAATTTAAACTTTTCCCAACCTAATGCTTTTCTAACATTATGTATGCAAGCTATTTGAGATAAGAACTCGTTTATGCATTTTTAGGCTAACGTAACAGTTTTGTCATTTTGCAGAATTTTGCAGCAGCAACAACAACAATGTAGATATTATTGTCTATGATATTAGTAAATAGATATTGTCACTGAAGTTTTAATAACCATCTATGAATCATCTTGTAATGACAAATTTTTCCCATTAGATCTTCTGACATTAATGAGCTGCAATAACAAAAATAAGTTGATGAACAATGTCTAATTTAATACAGACAGAGAAAACATCCATATGTAAATTAATAGAATGCACTTCAGTATATGCCTTTTCTGTGAGGTGGGGAGAAAAACAAATGTCTTGTGGGGTAAAAACTGCATATTATTAGCATCAGCTTATTAATTCTAAATATATGCAATATGATGTAGATTTTTTTTTTTTTTTGAATATGGAGAACACCATATCATCAAGATCATCAGAGATCATGAAGAACATCGTAAGCTGGCTTCCAAGTTTATTGCATTTGTATTATAAAATGCACATACCTTATTCCTGACATCAGCAGAGAGTCCGAATGTGGGTCCTTTGCTGAACTGGGTGCTCATGGTCTCTGCTGTAGAGTTGAGTCCTGTAGATGCTCCTGTGGTGCAGGAGTTCGGCTCTGACCCCCTCCATCTTTTAAATGGCCCTCTGTCCATGTGTCATACTGTACAAGTCTGCTGCTCATTGGCTGAGGCCTCTTGACCATCTGACCAATCATGAACATGAATGTACTACTGCAGGGGTCGTATGAGTTCTAAAGGAGTAGTATAATAACAAAAATATAAATTATTGTCTCTCTGTTATGTCATTCCAAATGAGCATACAGGTTTTTGATGTGTTCTTCGCTCCATTTGGCTTAATTCAAAAGAGCATGTTAAATATGTTTGTATTTTATGCACTAATTTCATTATTTTAAGATGAAACATACACTTTTCTTAAGTAATAACAAATTAAGCAAGGAGGGCAGGAAGATGATGGAGGGTAGGGAGGGGGAGAGAGAGAGAGAGATGGAATTTGAGCACTTTATTTGGTCATGACAGTCCTACAGCTGTCATGTGTTTGTAGACATAACAGAAAGAATCCACAGTGAATCTGAACTGAACTGAGACCATCACATTAGTAACTTTCTGTGTCTGTATATGGAACATGGATGATAAACAAACTAAAAAAAAAAAAAAAAAAAGTAAACATTTTTTAAAACATTTTTTAAAGAGGTTGTTAAGCTGCTTGTGCAGACAGACGGACGGACAGATAGATAGATAGATAGATAGATAGATAGATAGATAGATAGATAGATAGATAGATAGATAGATAGATAGATAGATAGATAGATAGATAGATAGATAGATAGATAGATAGATATCAATGCAGAAATGTTTTCTGAAAACACCTGCAATTGCTGATAAAAAAATTCAACAGAAGTCAAGGGTCAAGATCTCAATTAAAGCAAACACCGATCTCCATGATGGTGAAATTTTTAATAAGACATCAACATCTAAACTTCTGTTAATTCTCAGTAAGAGCTTCTGTAGACATGTGACAGAAATAAAGTTAGTCTGGTAAGTAATAAGTGAAGTTGGTAAAGCTGTTTGTGGAGTTGTTTAATCAGATCTTCAGAGATTTAATGTCTTTTATCTTCAGTTCATCTAAGGCTGTGGCTGAAGAAAGTTGTAGTTTGTGTTCTTATTTCTCTTACTTTCAGTGTTTGTTCACAGCAGGTGTTTGAATGATTGAAAGAATGTTTCAGGAACATCATACTAACCTTTAAATAACATTCTACTAACATTAAGGAAACTGAACATTTTCATGTTCTTGGAATGTTATAAATCAACATTCATAGAATGAATGGAGGAACATTATACCTTATAAAAAACGTTTCTATGACGTCAAGAAAACTGGAGGGTTTTTTTTCCAACACTGAATATTATAATATCTTATAATAATTCAGTTAATTCTGTCTCAAATGATTGCAACTGACCTTCTACTGATCTCTCTGGACCAAAGTTCAATTGTATTTCAAAAGAATTAGAGTATGTGAATTCTATAAAAGTGGAGTGCAAAGGAATAAATGTTCTAAGCTTCCATGCTTGTCAGGATAAGGGAGAGTTCCATTTAGTTCAAATGGACATAATTTGGTTACATAATTGATACAAATGTGCAAGTGAAATTGATTTATAAAAAGCGCATGAAAAATGTTACCAATTGTCCCCGTAACAACCATAATTTTCCACCAGATGGCAGCGTGACCATAAACCTATGACACTAAACTCAAGGATGTTGACAACATGGGCCATACATGCTTTTCAGAGGGAATTTTAGGAGATTATGTAATCAGACGTGTTGTCCTATTAGTAAAAACTATAAACACCTTGGCTACCCCGCCATTAGCTCTTCACTCTATGCCAGTGGTTCTCAAACCTGTCATGGAGTACCACCAGCCCTGCACATTTTGTATGTCTCCCTATTTCTATTCTGACACACCCATTTCAGGTCTTGCAGTCTCTACTCATGAGGTCATGAGTTGAATGAGGTGTGATAGATGAGGGAGATGGTGATAGATGGTACTCCAGAACAGGTTTGAGAACCACTGCTCTATGCCATTATATCATATCAACACTGCAATTGTGCTTGTTCATCAACAGGAGGCACTATCACACCCATGTTTAAGCTGTCCTGCAAAACCCGAGTTGCAGCTGGGCCACATACCACAGCATAATTTTAAACAGAAGCACAGGCTGTTAGGAATTGCATAGCATACCATTCTTAATATTTCTGTGGTATGCATTATATATAATCTTCAAAACTCATTATTGATCAGACTGTCACAAGCTTACATAATTATATATATATATATATATATATATATATATATATATATATATATATATATATATATATATATATACAACCCCATTTCCAGAAAAGTTGGGACATTTTGTAAAATGCAATAAAATCAAGAATCTGACTTGTCAGTTCTCTTCAACTGATGAAAGTATAAAGATTTCCATTGTTTTTACTGACCAAATTAATTGTATTTGGTAAATATAAACAATTTTTGATTTTGATGGCTGCAACACACTCCAAAAAAGCTGGGACAAAATAATAGTGAATGTTCAACTGTTTTTAAACAGTCCACAATAAGCAGGTTAATTGGTAATAGGTGAGGGTTGTGTTTGGGTATAAAAGGAGCATCTCAGTCTTCACAAGAAAAGGATTATTAAGTTATGGCTAACCACTTTGTGCCAAATGTCATGAGAGAATTGTCAGACAAATCAAAAATCACATTTCTTGATGCAAAATTGCAATGTATTTAGGTCTTTCACCATCTACCATACATAATATTGTAAAAAGATTCAGGGTATCCAGAGAAATCTTAGTTTGCGTTGGGCCAGGCAGGAAACTTTTTTTGAATGTGCATGACCTTTGACCCCTCAGATGGCACTGCTCTGTTAAATATGGCCACATGCGCTCTGGAGTACTTGAAAAACCGCTGTCACTTAACACAGTCTGCCGCTGCATCAAAAATCTCTGTTATACAAGGAGAAATCTATACATCAGTATACAGAGATGCCAGCGAGTTCTTTTGGCCCGAACTCATCTCAGATGGTCTAAAAGAAGGGACATCCTGATTAGGACATCTGTAAGTGTGCATGTCGCGGATGTCCTAATTGCCAAAAACAACCACAGCGACGTAAAAGTGCATTACCAACGCCGACAGATGAAAGGATTCAATGGAATCAGTTCAATGGAATCAATTCAATGGAAAGGATTCCGGAAGAGAAGACAATGCTGAATAAAGTCGTAGTTTTTGATATTTTTGGACCAAAATGTATTTTCGATGCTTCAACAAATTCTAACTAACCCACTGATGTCACATGGACTACTTTGATGATGTTTTTATTACCTTTCTGGACATGGACAGTATACCGTACATACATTTTCAATGGAGGGACAGAAAGCTCTCGGACTAAATCTGAAATATCTTAATTTGTATTCTGAAGATGAACGGAGGTCTTATGGGTTTGGAACGACAGGAGGGTGAGTCATTAATGACATAATTTTCATTTTTTGGGTGAACTAACCCTTTAAGGTCAGTGAAAACATTAAAAACATTTTCTTTGTACTTTTGACAGTTAATTAAAGGTTAAAGAAATTAACAAACAACAGATTCTAGATTTTAGTGCATTTTACAAAATGTACCAAATTTTCTGAAAATGGGGTTGTATATTTTTTTACCACGGTAGGGCGTGTAATGTAATGTAATGAATGTCAGACAAACTAAACAGTCAAATTACACGCCAAATATTTTTTTCTTCCAAAGATTATTTCTGTCATTTTAGGCTGTTTTTATCACACTCATGTTAAAGTTCTTTAAATAAGTTTGTTTTAAGATAATTATTTGATACAAATCATGACGGTTTTGACGTCATGATTGACAGCTGAGATTACAGCTTCTCTGAGCGAAGTCGTCACTGACTGAGGCACCAAAAGACTTTTCTCTGGATCTTCGGGAGGATATTGGAGCTTTATCTTTAATTTCTACATTTCCAGAACTGTTTATTTCACACCGACATAACGTGTCAGTATTAACCGATTTTGCGGGATGTAGTGCGGGACCTTAATATCGCGGCTCCACTTCGTGCTCACTACTGCGCAAACTCGGGCTCCAAGTTCACTATACGCAGACTCGAGACTCAAGATGTCAGCGCCATAATGGGCTCACTGGCAGCTTTAGTTACTGCAATGGAAGAGAGTGAAGGTGCGTCATCCATCTTTTTTTACAGTCTATTGCTGAAACACATTACAAAAACTGTTAAACAGTTTTTGGGCGGGGCTAAAACACTGTAATACTATAATAACTACAGCGTATTTGCATCAGTGGCTCGCCCGCTCAATCGCGAGTACCTGTCATTAACGTTGCAGCCTACATTTTGCCACCTAGCTATACCTTCGTCATGCAAATGCATATTACCTGGTTGCGATAACATACAAAACAGCTTGGTTTACTTATTTAAATTTAAATCTCCAGCCTTGGCCTTCATCCTCCCGTCCTGCCGACAACCGATGATATGGGGCCGGACAGAGTCTCTCCAATCCCGGCCTTCATCCCGTTTTCCGGCGCCCACATTTGGTGCCACAGTCGGCAGTACATGCACACTAATGAGTGTAAGTTTCCTTGTGTTATAATTAGTAGGCAGTCCACAGTAACTCTACTAAATTTTGTAACCCCTAAGGTGATTCTTTTGTTTATATGAATCAGTATGTTTGACTCATTAGACAAGTAGGTTGAGAGAGACATCTTTCTCATGAGTGGGTGTGGTTTCAGTGCTGACAGCGGACACGCCCCCACAGTTTGAGAGCAGAGAATACTGCTTATTTTTTCTGTGGTGTGACAAACTCAACACATATTTTAATATTGCTTTACATGGACTTTAATGAATGGTAGGCAGTATAATCATTATGTAATCAATAATCATTATGCTAGTGTTCTATTCTTGAAAATTATGTAAAATAATTATAACTATAATATTTTTCCAATTAAACCAGTTTTTCTCACCCCTTCATATCCTAGCATTCCAATTCAAAAACACTCAAAATCAAAGTCCATGAGCTTTGGGTCAAATCTGTGCAATACATACATCACATTTATTTAGCAAGCATGTAGATTATCTGCCAAGTAAGCGATAAATCATTTATGCTAGATGAGTCGAACTGTTTCACAGCGCTGGAGTTCACGTAAGGACACTTAAACTGTTTATGGAGGAGTTTAAAACATGCACTTTGTCAACTAAACAGTAACTGTTTAAATCACTTCAGGGTTTCTTACCTATACCACCTTGTAACATATGGTTATAATCAGTATAAGACAGGGATGAATAATGCTCAAATATTACGTAATCCTGCTGTGGCTTTAAAGCAGGTTTGGAACAATGACAGAATGTTGCCCAGCAGCTCCAAGAATCCAGACTTGACACTAAGCTTTACCAGGTACTTGTCTTTCAGACAAGAAAAACGGTTTGGTTAATTCTCTGAAACTTTAATTCACTTGTCCAAAAACAATTTTTAACAATAGACAAAGCTAATGGCACGAGGCATCAGGAATCTAAAGTCATCTGTATAGAAATCCAGAAATTCTGCACAATTTGGACTACATAACCTTGACTGCCATGTGGGAAAAGAGGCATAGTTTCCAGCCCAGATTAATGTTCCTCTGCCATTATTCTTCTCTGCAGAGGCCAAAGGTTACTCATGATTAAAATACAGGGTGTTTTTACATTTCATGAACTGAGCCAACTGGGATTCACACAGTGTCTGGCCCTCAGCATCTTGGTTCAGTTTAGTTGTGAAAAATATTACACTACCATTCACAATTTTGGGTCGGTAAGATTTAAAAAAATTCTCTAATGTTCACCAAGACTGCATTTATTTGATAAAAATACAGTAAAAACGTTAATATTATGAAATATTTACTATTGTAATCTATTTTTAAAATGTAATTTATTTCTGTGATCAGAGCTGAATTTTCAGCATCATTACTGAAGCCTTTAGTGTCACATGATCCTATTCACATCCAGTCACATCCTAGTCACATCATTCTAATATGCCGATTTGCTGCTCAAAGAAACATTTCTTGCTATTATCAATCTTGAAAACAGTTGTGCTGCTTCGTATTTTTGTGGAAACCATGAGGGATTCATGGTTTTCACATCCAGGATCCATTCAGGATTCTTAGATGAATAGAAAGTTCAAAAGAACAGCATTTATTTAAAAAAAAAATTTTTTTTTTTAACATTATAAATGTCTTTACTGTCACTTTTGATCAATTTATTGCATCCCTGCAGAATTAAATTCTTTAAAAAACAAAACAAAAAAAAAACAACAAAAATGTTTTAAATTGTAGTGTTTATAATATTTTATAAATAGTATTATTATAACGGTTGAAAAACATTAGTGGAAAAAATAGTGAAAAAGCTTCTATTTTGCAATTTTCTTAATTGAAAGAAAAACCTTTTTTTTCCCTTACAAATTAATATTAAAGGATTAGTTCACTTCAGAATTAAAATTTCATGATAATTTAGGAAAACATTCCAGGATTTTTCTCCATATAGTGAACTTCAATGGCTACCAACCGGTTGAAGGTCCAAACTTGTCTAGCAAAACGATTAGTCTCTAATATATATATATATATACTTTTTAATCACAAATTCTTGTCTTGCACTTGCTCTGTGATGTGCCACGCATTACGTAATCACATTGGGAAGGTCACACGTGACGTAGGCGTTAGTACCGAGCAAATGTGCAAAGTCAGACGGCCTTTACACACACACAAAAAATGTAAAACAATGTTGTTGGATGATTTTGAACTTTGAAGAGAAAATGAGATGGAGATTTTCGCCCTACCGCGGTACTTCCACCAATGTCACGCGTGACCTTTCCAACGTGATTACGTAATGCATGGCGCATCGCAGAACTAGTGGAAGATGAGCATTTGTGATTAAAAAGTATATACATTTTTATTTTTATTAAGAAAATGACTGATCATTTCATTAGATAAGATCCTTATTCCTCATCTGGGATAGTGTAGAGCCCTTTGATAATAATAACAAGGGTTTCTGAATTCTACATATAGCCCCTTTAACTAATTTCTTTTCTAAAATCACCACTGACGTGCTATGTGTTATTTTACCATTATTTATCTACTATTATGTATTAATATTTTGAATTAGCTTCCATTTATTTCAGTTTTCATTTTAATTTTAGCTCTCTTTGGACCTTCAACCCATTGGTAGCCGTTGAAGTCCACTATATGGAGAAAAATCCCCAAAAATTTCTTTTTGACTGAAGAATGAAAGACATGAACATCTTGGATGACATGGGGGTGAGTAAATTATCAGGAAATTTTAATTCTGAAGTGAACTAATCAATAACAGTTTGAGAAGTGAGAAGTATAATAAATATTTACATGATTTTTAAAATTATTTGGTCTTGATGATCTTGAGGAACATCTGAAGATCTGTACAAAAAAAAAAAATCACATGATAAGTGTCACTAGTTAGAAATATTTCTTCTTCATTGTATAATTTTTCTTTGTTTTACATTTCTTCGAAATGCTAAAACTCAGTTTTGGACCTTTTGGACCCTACTCTATGCATGTTGTCATCGTCTTTACATATACTCCTTCAGGGAACCTCATTCAGAATGAATTACAGTTTGCATTTGGCAATCATTACATTCAGAGTACAGTGAGCTGTGTTGTAATATAGGACACGTGACCCTGTTCAATACTTTATTGTCCGTACAATTCAATGAACGTCTTTCCTTTCAGCATGTTTTCAATTATTCTGTCTCATGGAGGCATTTCATGAAATAATATATTTTAAAAAAAATCCTGTTGTACCAGTTTCATAAAGACTACATATTAACAATAGGGCACTGTATTCATCTGAAAATGTTCAGCCAGAAGCTGAATTCATACCAACTGGCTCGCTCTCTTAGACAGAAATTAAAGGCCTTGTGCTTATTACTGATAAATAAATCAATGTCGTATAAGATCTCCCTCACAGACTGAGCCTCCCAAATGCTTTCAAATTCCAACCACTAAAGATCTGAATATTTGAGTTTGAAATAAGATTGTATATTTTATGTTGCTATTACAGACACTTTGAGTCTTATCCAGCAGTTCCTTCTTCATTTACACACTCTGCCCCCATCCCTCCAGACCTCACATAAAACCTGTCAATATATTATTACCTGTTCCGTCAACTCCGTATTGATCCCGTACCTTCATCTCTTCTCATTTATTGCTGGAGTTATGCATCTATTCTGGCCAGCCGTGGAGAAAACGACACTAAAACCCTGACAGTACAGTTTCATTGATTTCTTTACTGAGACGCTCCTGCACTGCTGAATGATTATTTGCAAGTGCTCTGGATATTAAGTTGCCGTTAGAGGGTCGACTATAAACGTGTGCTGCAGAATATATTGCATCATAACAGTTCTTCATGTATATGTATTGAGGTGCTTGGATTCAGATTGAATGTGACAGATCTGATTGATGAAGATTGCATTTATCTTCCTGGTATGGTAACAAGACGTGTGTGTGATGGCTAGATGGGCTAAAATCCTGATTCTGAAATATGATATATGATCTTTTATGATTATTTATAGCATGGATTTATTTAGGGCCATGTATTGTTTGTCTTATATCTTTTTCTAATTTATTGGCTTTATGCTCCACCAAGTGGTGTCAATTATAACATTTTTAATTTTATCACACTTTCTTCTTCAAACTTGTCCTAAAACTTATTTCATATTGACCCCTAATTTGAGTAAGATCATCTTCTGACCACAGAAATGGAAATCTGTTATATACCAAAATATTCGTAGAAGAAAATATGATGACAAGTAGGCCATACAAGCAGTCAGAGTATCTTAATATTAAATGTATATATATATGTTTTTTTTCCTACACTAAAAATGGCTCACTTGATAAAATCAACCATCCAAGCAAGAAGTGAGGCTGTATTTTCTCATTTTTGTTTATCATTGAGCGCATACTGATACTGACATGAAACTTTGTCTGAACCATTGCTATAATTTGGACAGTACCGCGGACAGTAATGCATTAATTAATCACTTTTTTTAATTGAAAATGTGTGTAAACAGCTTGAAACGAAAGTTAAAGGTGCCATCGCATTGAAAATTTAATTTACGTCGGCATAGTTGAATAACAAGAGTTCAGTACATGGAAAAGACATACACTGAGTTTCAAACACCATTGTTTCCTCCTTCTTATATAAATCTCATTTGTTTAAAAGACCTCTGAAGAACAGGCCAATCTCAACATAACGTTACATAACAGTCGGGCTCATTAATATGTACGCCCCCAATATTTGCATATGCCAGCCCATGTTCAAGGCATTAGACAAGCCAGTATTAACGTCTGGATCTGCACAGCTGAATCATCAGACTAGGTAAGCAAGCAAGAAGAATAGCGAAAAATGGCAGATGGAGCGATAATAACTGACATGATCCATGATAACATATTTTTAGTGATATTTGTAAATTGTCTTTCTAAATGTTAGCATGTTGCTAATGTACTGTTAAATGTGGTTAAAGTTACCATCGTTTATTACTGTATTCACTGAGACAAGAGCCGTCGTTATTTTCATTATTAAACAGTCTGTATAATTCATAAACACAACTTCATTCTTTATAAATCTCTCCAATAGTGTGTGATGTTAGCTTTAGCCACTCAAACTCATCAGAATCAAATGTAAACATCCAAATAAATACTGTACTTACGCGATTAGACATGCTGCATGACGAACACTTTGTAAAGATCCATTTTGAGGGTTATATTAGCTGTGTGAACTTTGTTTATGCTGTTTAAGGCATTCAGGGGACACCTTAGACTTATATTACATCTTTTAAAAAGACGTTCTACGGCACCTTTAACTATAGTCTTTAATTTATATGCTATGTGTTATTTTACCATTATTTATCTACTATTATGTATTAATATTTTTAATTAGCTTTCATTTATTTCAGTTTTCATTTTAATTGTAGCTTTTTTTTGCATTTCAGTTCCATTAGCAGGTGTTCTAATCTAGCTTACACTTAAAACCTTGTGTACTGTTGGCTCTTATAATAAAAACACTTGTAATGTTCCTCATTTGTAATTAACTTTGGATAAAAGTGTATGCTGAATTAAATCTTTTCATATTTGGGTTCTTGTTGTGCATGTCTGTGTCTGAAGGTGTAAAATGCTCCATTAAAACAATATAACAATACACTGACTGAAGGAAAGATTCATTTTGAATGTGAGTCTTTTTACACGCCCAAGGGAGGAAGTCCGAATGTGACTATCCTGTTACCTTTTCTTGATCGGAATAAAGCAGGTGGGTTTAAATTTGAGACTGAAGCAGGACACACAGAAACACACATTCATGAGGCCTTCCTACCATACAACACCTGGCTTGGGTGAGTTAACAATTCACAGCAGCCATCTATTTACTGCGGAGGAGGGAAGTCAAATGCTAATCAGGTTTTGTTTGAAGCGGTCAAATTTCTGAGCCAGCGAGCATTTAAACTAACACTCTATTGTGCTTTAAGCACATTACTTGTGTTTCTTCTACATAGTCATTATCTGCTCTGTGATGTTTGTGAGCACCGAAAACACGTCACTAAAGTTCAGCATGTCTTTTGACTCACAGTGCACTCTAACCCTACCTCACAAAAATGTTGTTTGTTTCTTAAAACCCATCTTTCCTAGTTTGCTTGCTGCCAGCCTCAAACAAAACTGAATCTCTTTTAAAGACTAAACTAGCAATCTGGTAAACTTTTTTGTTTCTTGGCATTCTGATGTAAACATGCACCCTGCACTCTTAAAAATAAAGCTTCTTTAATGGCATCAGTGGTTCCATAAAGTATCTTTAACATCCACGGAATCTTTTCATCCCATAAAAGGTTATTTATAGTGGAAAAAACGGTTCTTTAGATGCTTAAAATGTTCTTCACTAAAATGTTCTTTGGGGAACCAAAATGTTTTGTTTTTTTTTTTTTATGGCATTGCTGTGTTTTCAGAACCTTTATTTTTAAGAGTGTAACTACAAGAAGTTGTGTTGTTGTCCGATTATCCGATTTTGTGATTTTCGGTTTTGTGTGCAATATACATCAGATGTTCAGTGATCAGAATCTGGACGGTGTCGTCTGAGACTACTATATGAGCATGATGGCAAACAGCTTCAACATCTGAAATCAGGCGTCGGAATGGAAAGAGAGGATGGAAAACTCCAACTTTGGCTCTGCTCATGTCCATCATGTCATGCATGAGACATTGCATTAATGTATTTTATACATTCATGCACAAGCTGTCTGAAACACTTATTCATAGAGCAAATCCCACGTAGTTAAGTGAGTGAAAATATGTGAATCTGGACACCAAATGATGTTGAAACAGAGCTGTAATTGTGTGATTTTGCTTTTATACCGCAAAATGACAGATCTAATTGAAATCCAGTTAGACCATTTGAGATGCAATTCTAAAAATCTCATTTTAAATTCAGGGTTTTATTTATTTATTTATTGTAGTTTAGGGTTGGTGAAATTTTCAAAAGTCTCTTCTGCTCATCAAGGCTGTATTTATATAAAAAATACGGTAACACTTTACAAGGTTCATTAGTTGACAAGGGCCAAATTGTGATGGCTAGACGACTGGGTCAGAGCATCTCCAAAACTGCAGCTCTTGTGGGGTGTTCCCGGTCTGCAGCGGTCAGTATCTATCAAAAGTGATTCAAGTAAGGAACAGTGGTGAACCGGCGACAGGGTCATGGGCGGCCAAGGCACATTGATGCACGTGGGGAGCGAAGGCTGGCCTGTGTGGTTCGATCCAACAGACGAGCTACTGTAGCTCAAACTGCTCAAGAAGTTAATGCTGGTTCTGATAGAAAGGTGTCAGAATACACAGTGCATCAGTTTGTTGTGTATGGAGCTGCATAGCTGCAGACCAGTCAGGGTACCCATGATGACCCCTGTCCACCGCTGAAAGAGCCAACAGCTTTGGTGCTTTGGGCAATGATCTGCTGGGAAAACTTGGGCCCTGCCTCCATGTGGATGTTACTTTGACACGTACCACCTACCTAAGCATTGTTGCAGACCATGTACAGCCTTTCATGGAAATGGTATTCCAGAAACAGTATTTCAGCAGGATAATGCTCCTGCCACAAAGCAAAAAGGTTCAGGAATGGTTTGAGGAGCACAACAACAAGATTGAGGTGTTGACTTGGCCTCCAAATTCCCCAGATCTCAATCCAATCAAGCATCTGTGGGATGTGCTGAACAAACAAGTCTGATCCATGGAGGCTCCACCTCACAACTTACAGGACTTAAAGGATCTGCTGCTAACATCTTGGTGCAGATACCACAGCACACCTTCAAGGGTCTAGAGGAGTCCATGCCTCTGTGGGTCAGGGCTGTTTTGGCAGCAAAAAAGTGGGGCTAATACAATATTAGGAAGGTGGTCATAATGTTATGCCTGACATTCTAGCCACTGCATTATGTTAGATGTATCAGGGGTAGGTGTAGGTTTTCTGTAGCGGGTGTAGTTTGTGTGAGGTTAGGGGTGTAGAGCGCAGGATGTGGGGTAAGAGGGGTTAACGAGCAGATAAGATACAGCTGGCTAGTGAGAGGTACCGCTGTTTAATTCAGGAAAACACACACAGAGTGACCACAGAACAGGGAAATGAGCGTCTTTAGGGACCTGAACTACTCACTCATGACCACAGAAACCTCTGACGCACACATTGTCCCTGCCTGCTTGCTTTTTAATGAATCCGAGTAGTCTGCCTGCCTAACTCCTGTTATCAGCCATGCCACTGCTTTCAGGCCAAAAAGGGCTTTTGATATAAGGTCAGAGGTCATGGAAAGCATCTAGAAGCTTCTCCACCCCTGGTTTTGGGTCACTTCACATCAACAGTGCATTTGCAACAGAATCACAGAACAGCGTGTCTGGTTGGAGTCTCTATTGGCGTCCACTTGTATGGGTTCAGTTTAATCTCTTTTCCGTCATAGTTCACTTGGTAATGGAAAGTCATTTGCAGCGTATTGTTGTCACTTTTAACTATCTGTATAAAGTCTTGTCCACTTTGTGGCATATTCTAGCCAGAATATGCACACTATGACACGTACATGAGAAAAAGCAAAGCAAAGCATTGGACATCATACACTACTGTCCAAAACTTTGGGGTCAGTAAGATTAAAAATAAATAAATTAATTAATTAATACTTTTATTCAGCAAGGCTGCATTAAATTGATAAATAGAGAGTAAAGAGATTTTTTCATATTACAAAATGTTTCTATTTAAAATAAATGCTGTTCTTTTGAACTTTCTATTCATCAAAAAAACCTAAAAAAAAAATCATGTTTTAACAAAAGCAGCAGTGTTTTCAACACTGATAATAAAAAGCAATGTTTGTTGAGCTCCATTCAGCTTTGCGATAATAAATTACATTTCAAATATATAAAAAATATATTAAAATCTAAAACAGTTATTTTAAATTATAATATTTCACATTATTAGCTACTTTTTTTTGTAAATAAACTGTATTTTTGATTAAAGGTACACAACTTTTGACCCTCTAGTGGTTAAAAAACAAAACTGCATGCATTTTTTGGAAGAACATTGTTTTGGATGTTTTTTGGCTCTGCGTGACTGTGCGGATGAATATGATTATCCTACTGCTCATAAACATTCACTACTAGACTTAAGAGATAATAACCAGTTTAGATGAATGTTAGAGATTTTGCTGCTCCATATCAACCTTTCTCTAACTAACTAATGCCACTCCCACACCATTCACGTGTCAAAGTAACTTTTCTCTATTTACAGATATGACGAGACACACACAGGTGAGTGATGCATGTGTGCAATTTCCACAAAAACCATCCCAAAATATAACACTTATAATAGGCTTACCATAGTGAACCAGGGTAAGACAAAATCATGTTTTGGAAGAAGGAATAATGAAGTATTCATTCATTATATAAATTTTGTTAATTTTGAAAAAAGTTTACAAATGTTTTTTTTTTTTTTTTTGAAAAAAAAAACATTACAAAGTCTCACTGAGCCCAAACGTTGAACAGTAATGTATATCATGTTAGTCATGTGGGATCTCATGTCACACCCCCACACAGGCAATAAGCATCAAGGAGCCAA
Organism: Chanodichthys erythropterus; assembly: GCF_024489055.1. Lineage (NCBI taxonomy): Eukaryota > Metazoa > Chordata > Actinopteri > Cypriniformes > Xenocyprididae > Chanodichthys > Chanodichthys erythropterus. The sequence goes on from NC_090232.1 coordinate 42,358,132, forward strand.
ATAAGCACCACCCAATGTGTTTCACTAGTGCACATTACCAAACCTACAAAACATTCATAAGCAGATGCATCTCTTGAAGTAGAATACAAACAAAAAAAAAAGCCTAATGATAAAATATAATGCATATATAAGGCAAAATGGCACCCTTTTCTATAACAGAAATGCATATTGGGTTGTTCTTGGATTAGGTTTTTATAATTACAGAGGTATGAGTGCAACTGCACCCATCAAAGGAATGCATTTTCTAACCCACCAGCACTTTTTTGTTGTTGTGTTTATAGTGACTACTCATTTTTGCATGGAAACCTTATAAAATATACAGTGAGTGTATTTGTTTGAAGTTTGTTTGAATGTGGAATCCAACACATGCCCATATATGAAGTGACGACATGAAATGGAACTGTTCTGGATCATCAAAAGTTCCAAATTCTATTCCAGACGGCAGTTGTGGTCCACACTATAGGGAGTTCTGCTGATTTGATCATAATGTAGCTGGAAGGTTTATTGGGTGTTGGAAAGGAAAGACCAACCCTCCCACTTAGAGATCTTGGAAACAATTTGTGCTTTTGTCAGAAACAGCTACTTCAGATCTGCTATGGTGCCAGATCCACCAAACAGCTTAAGCAATGGGTCAGTTGGTTTGGAAAAACATTGCAGATGGTAGTGTTTTATTCCTTTGAAATGGCTTCAAATCAATATTAAATGTTTCTGGTCTTGTGCGTTAATCTGGCCACATTAAAGTCTTTTCAGTCCATTTATCAATAGTTCACATTTCACTCAATTTCTGATGAATAAAATCAAGTCTCACTCTTTTTGTACTTCACATTTAAATACTTCAGATTATATTGACTTTAAGGGTGAATCATAACACATTTGAGTCAGTCACCTATTATTACCAGGGTAGTTATTTTAGTATTTCAAATTAAACTAATACAAAATGTTTTCTCTGCAACTAAGAAATAAAATAAGTTTTAGATTTTAGTTAATTTAATTTTTATTTAGTTTCGAAACAAAATAAAGATTTGTGTTTATCCAGTTGTTTTATCAAATGTATCCAATCTCAAATTAAAGCAAGTAAAGCAATGAAGTCGTCTTGAAGTTGAGTTTACATGGTCATGTCAGCGAGAGAGATTATAATGTGAACATGTCTGTTAGAGAAGATGAATCTCGGCTGATGACCAGTTCTCATCAGCACTGACACGGCTAATGAGAGGGGTCAGAGGTCAGCAATAGGTCCTTTCTCAGAGAAACAGGCCCTTGTGCTGATCTATGGCCTGCTTCAACTGGCCAAACTCGATCCTATATATCATTACAGCAGAAATCGAAGATCTCTGAAGATCAGAACACTCTAGCATCATGTCAGCAAATTTTGCACCGACAAACAACTCAAGTTTAGTTATAGAATTTTGTATTTTTTAAAATTGTATTTATTTTTAAGAATGTTGTGGCTCCTGACGCTGTCAAAAAATGTGTGTCTAGAACAGATGATTATATCTAAATGATCGAAATGAGAGATTTTAAATGTCTCATCATCATCTTAAACCTGCTGTCTCTAATCCATCATATGTAGTAAACCAACACGAGGTGAGCAGCTGAACGTCACTCTGAGAATAGTATGTACGTAAGCAGGACGTGAGTGGAGGTTTGGAATGCACTTTCCCCTTTGACCTCAAAGGTCGCCAATGACACTCTCGGCCCCCGTGAAGGAGGGAGGATCACGTGGCTGTGTGGGTGGTGTTTTAGTTCTGATGTACATTACTTTGCATGCCATATCCTTAAAGGAATAGTTCTGCCTTTTTTACCCTCCCTCATGTCACTCCGAACCCGCATGCTGGTATTTCTTCCTTGGGACACAAAGGAAGTTTTGAAGAATGCACATTCTGCAATGATCTTACGTGTTTATTTAGATTCCAAACTCAAAGTATATATATCTTTTTTATATAAAATGTAAAAACAAAATGTAAAAATGAGGACAAAATAATTGGGTATATATATATATATATATATATATATATATATATATATATATATATATATATAACACTGTGTGTGTGTGTGTGTGTGTGTGTGTGTGTGTATATAATATATATATAGACTTGTAGTAATATATATATACATAAAATAGAAATAAAGACTTGTATTTGCGCAATTCTTTTGTACTCATTTTTACATTTTGCTTTTAAACTTTCTACTTTTGTTTTTTTTATAGAAAAATAGCAGCAAATTGCTCTTTCTACCTTTTTTTTTTTTTTTTTTTTTTTTTTAAGGTGGAGGCTTTAAAAAAGCCTTAAAGGGTTTTCTGCCTCTCCCTGCACATGGAATGTATTTTCTTGCTTTTTGTTATTATATTTATTGTGCAAAATAAACTAAATAAACTATCTGCAGTTTCCTTTTCTTCATACTGACAGCTGAAAGAAAAACAAAAAACATCCTCAAGTATGCTGATGGATAACTTTTGTGTGGTTGTCAGCAGGAATATCATGAATATCATTGTGTTAGGTACTTAAGAGTCTCTCCAACACTTGAATGCTGATCCTTGACCTAGTTTCAGGGTCATGGGTTGTTCTTTTTTTTTTTTTTTTTTTAGCAAAGAGATGAAAAGTTTTAATCTGAGGGAGATTTTAGCACTAGTCTAATCTCGCTAGAGTCCAGAGCTCTGACAGCAAGAAAGGCCTAAACGTCAGCCATGAAACACAAAGAGAAAGCTGAACACACACACACGAGTCTGATGAGATGAAGGGGCCAAAGTGAAGCCTGTTTGCATTTGAATGCAGGCAGTCAGCTGCAGAACAGGATAACATCTCAGCTTTCGCTGATTTGGTGCTGGCCACAGCGATACAAAGAAGACTTTACAAGAGGGAAGCACTCAAAGACATTCCTCAAGTCCATTTCAGTAGAAAGACAGAAGACTGGGCTTATGTTTCAAGACAGAAATAGCTGTTGTATTTTTCTTGGGTGTTGATTCCTGCTTTGAATGATGCTCTTTTTATTTTCCTCTAGCCAACCAAGTGCTCTTTAATTGACTGTATTTGCATGTCCAGCTTTACAAAGAACAACCTTCCACCTTTCTCAAGAACATCAGAACGTCACTTCAGATAGCAGGACTGTTTTATCCATTTGGTCACATTCTCTGAGACCACACATCGACAGCCATCATCCTCAACTTTTGATAATTTAGGCAATTGTATGAAATGAGTTAATGATTGTTTGTATTTATTTTCAGATTGCTTCTTATAAATAGTCAGGTAACTTCAAACTAATTGTTCAAAGCAAGAGAGACACCTGCTTGTGTTTTCACCAAGTGAAATATTATTACAGTTTAAAATAAACTGTTTTTTTTATTTTAATGTGTTGTAAAATGTCATTTATTCCTGTGATCAAAGCTGAATTTTCAGCATCATTACTCCAGTCTTCAGTGTCACATGATCCTTCGGAAATCATTCTGATAAGTTTCTTGAGCAGCAAATCATCATTTCTTATTATCAATGTTGAAAACAGTTGTGCTGATTCATATTTTTGTGGAAATCATGATGATTTTTTCAGGATTCTTTGATGAACAAAAGTTTAAACAGCATTTATTTGAAATAGAAATCTTTTGTAATATTAAAAAATGTTTCTGCTGTCACTTTTGATTAAAGGTGCCCTAGAATTAAAAATTGAATTTACCTCTGCATAGTTGAATAACAAGAGTTCAGTACATGGAAAAGACATACACTGAGTTTCAAACACCATTGTTTCCTCCTTCTTATATAAATCTCATTTGTTTAAAAGACCTCCGAAGAACAGGCGAATCTCAACATAATACCGACTGTTACGTAACAGTTGGGGTGTACGCCCCCAATATTTGCATATGCCAGCCCATGTTCCCAACATTATGAAAGGCATTAGACAAGGGCAGCCAGAATCTGGATCTATGCAGAGCTGAATCATCAGACTAGGTAAGCAAGCAAGAACAACAGCGAAAAATGCCAGATGGAGCAAAAATAACTGACATGATCCATGATATCATGATATTTTTAGTGATATTTGTAAATTGTCTTTCTAAATGTTTCATTAGCATGTTGCTACTGTACTGTTAAATGTGGTTAAAGTTACCATCGTTTCTTACTGTATTCACGGAGACAAGAGCCGTCGTTGTTTTCATTATTAAACACTTGCAGTCTGTATAATTCATAAACACAACTTCATTCATGTTAGCTTTAGCCACGAAGTACTATCAAACTCATTCAGAATCAAATATAAACACCCAAATAAATACTATACTCACATGACCCGAAGCATGCATGCAGCATACATGACGAACATCTTGTAAAGATCCATTTGAGGGTTATATTAGCTGTGTGAACTTTGTAAATGCACTGTATTATAGAGTTTCGAGCTCAATGGGCAGGGAGCATGAGATTTAAAGGGCCAGCAGCCCCTGAATCGGTGCATAGTTAATGATGCCCCAAAATAGGCAGTTAAAAAAATTAATAAAAAAAAAAATCTATAGGGTATTTTGAGCTGAAACTTCACAGACACATTCAGGAGACACCTTAGACTTATATTACATCTTGTAAAAGAAAACATTCGATGGCACCTTTAACTTAGTTCATACTTTCTGAATAAAAGTATTACTTTCTTCTTCTTCTTCTTCTTCTTCTTTTTCTTCAGAAATATCTTACTGACCCCAAACTTTCCCAAAATATCCTTTTTGCTTGGTTACAGGTGGATAAACAGATATTATTTAAGAAATACTAAAGAGGGGACCATACGTCTTTTTAGTAGATTAAAATCATGGTTTAAGCTATCCACGTCTTCATATAAACCCACACAGGCCACATTAATCTATCAGGATTTGGAAAATGCTGTAAATCCTCCATTAAATAGCATTTTATTGATGTTTGGAAGCGAGCAGCACTCGATCTGGATTAAATCATGATGACGGAGGACTAAATGGATGATGGCACACCGCAGTGGAACTATAAACTTAAACAGACAATTATTGATTTTGATATTTTTTTAGGAATGAAGAGGCTGTCTCTAGATTGGTAACATTAATGCAGTGGGAGAAAAGGGTCTGTCTGGCCAGCTTTGGTGGTCAGTGCTTTAATATGGCATGGTGTGGGAGGTTATCCAGGGGTCAAGGGTCAAAGATTACCATCCTAAAGGTCTCCATGACCCTTGCAAATTGATTGCTTACACATCAGAAAGATTCAGCTCAGAATGTTAACTTCACATTTAGCGTGGTTGGCACTGACAGCTACACTTCTTTACATCTTCTTCTTTCCAACTGGTATACTGAAGTTATAAAAACAGGCAATATAAATGTGTTTCCTACTCATTATGTATACTCACTGGCAAAACTGCTGTTAAATTAATTAGACAATACAAATCTCAGCAATATTTGAACACAGAGAACAGTAAAATTAATATAATGTATTTATACACTGTTCCTATCATGTTTATTTATTATAATGTTTGTAGAAAAAAAGCTGCTCATTCATTTCAATTTTATATTTGGACACTGATAGATCAAAAAATCTTTACATTCATAAATATAAATAATAGCAATTTACAGCAGAAGCAAATCTTTCAGTCAGCAGATATTGTCTTAAGAATAATGCATAGTCCAGTATTCATCCCTGTATAACATCTTGAATAATTATTGAGAAAATAAACTATTTAAACTAAGACAGGGTTAAATAGCTAATTCACTATGAAAACATATCCTAAGAGAATTACATGAATAATCATCTGTCATAAAAAAACAAAAAACAAATATGTGGCATAAAAACAATGTGTGGTTCAAAATCTAAACCAAAGAGTACACATTAAATAGCTAAAGTCATTGTTTTTACTGTAATCTCTCGTAAAATGCCTTTTAATGAACAAAGATACACAAAAATAAATAAATATAGCACAGTTCTATTGCTTCCCTCTCAGTCTCTCTTTTCTTTCCTCAGTCTCTGTTACATAACAATTGTTGAATGACAACTCCAAGTTTTGCTCTTTTTGGCAGCAATAAATCACAAAGAACAAATGTGTTTTGAGCTGTATCATTATGGGCATCTGAAACAAGGGACCGTTTAGGCAGCAGACATCAGAGCTGTTATTCTGTTCAGTTTGAGATCGTTCTCAGCTGAGTCAAGATCAAACAAACAAACAAACAAAAAAAAAGATGCTATTTTAAATAACTCTAAATAACTCAGATTACATATAGTCCCTCTCTGTTAAGGTTACACTGAAGCAGAGTTAAAGTTAATGAGATAATTAAGTGATTAATTAAGTTATGATTGAGCATTAGTGATGAACACCTGCTGTTAACAAGCAGAATCACTGAAGAGAAACACAAGAACTACAACTGACTTCAGCCACAGCCTTAGATGAAATCAACTAAAGATAAAAGACATAAAATCTGATTAAACAACTCCTCAAACAGCATGTTATCTCATTAACTTTAACTCTGCTTCAGTTTTATTTTAACTCTGTGTAGAGAGGGACCATATGTTCTCTGAGCAGAGTTGATTTAACTCAGGCATTTTCCAGTATACACAGCAAAATCCCCAGTTTTAAATGCATTTGATGAGGAGGATTGTTTGGGAGATGAAGTAAAAATGTTTCAATGCATTAATTGGGGGTTTAAAAGACACTTAATATTTGAGTCGAGTACGCTGATCAGATGAGAACAAAACTTGAACTGACTTAAGCTGAATAATGACACTATTGACACTGTCTTCTGTAGAGCTGCTTATAGCTGAATTGAACTCATTTCATAATGAGTAACTTTACACAGTAAACTTTACACACAACTGAACTGAATCAACACTGAACTGAATTAAGCTTGACTAAACTGAATCAACACTGAACTGAACTGAGCTGAATAACGACACTATAGTCTTTGTAGAGATGCTTTACAGCAGAATTTGTTGCATATTTGATGAAGTTTGCATCACTGATTCTATTAATCTCTTTATTACTGTGAAGCTGCTTTAAAACAAGCTGTATTATATAAAGCGCTTTATTACAGAGCTATGGAAGCTTGTTTCCGCCACTGAATAAAAAAATAAAAAAGGTAATTGTGACTTTTTTTCTCACAGTTGTGAGTTTACCTCTCGCAACTGACATTTTTCTCAGAATTGCGAGATATAAACCTCGCAATTCTGAGAAAAAATTCATTTTTTTTTTTCTCAGAATTGGACTTTATAACTAGCAATTGTGGGTCTATATCTCACAATTTGAGAAAAGTAGTCAGAATTGCAAGTTTATATCTCGCAATTGCGAGAAAATTTTATTTCTTGTAATTGTGAGTCTCACAATTCTGACATAACTCGCAATTGTGAGTTTATCTCGCAATTTTTGAGAAAAGAAGTCAGAATTGTGAGATAAAAAGTCGCAATTACTTTTTTTATTTTTTATTTAGTGGCAAAAATAAGGTTCCATACAGAGCCCCTAAAGTGACATGATGATGATGGAAAAGTATGAAATGGGAGGAAAAAATATATTTCAATGCTTTTGCGTTCTCTCGCAAAAGTTTTGTGTTCCCCCCAAAACTTTGCATTCGTTCACAAAACCTTTGCATTCCTTCAAGAAACTTTGCAAGTTTCTCAAACAACACAAACATTTTTCCATCCCCATGTCCTTTTAGGGTCTATATAAATAAAAGTGATTTCAAAATTCAATTTTTGTTTCTCATTGTCTTTCTGGGCCAGTATACATTATATGCACTGTGAGCTTTGACTGTGCATAGAGTGAAATTCAATAAGACCGTTTCATAGCTTTCTGCATTATCAAAAAGGGTCCTGGCTGCAGCTCTTTAGTCCCAGCCAAAGTCCTGCCCAGTCATCTGGTAGAACTTCATGTTAAAAGGCCTGTAGAAATCCCTGAGTCTGTGCAGCACCTCCGCCGGTATGTGCGGATGCGGTCGCCCTTTCGTCTTCCCCAGACATCGTGGTCTGCTGCTTCCTTCTGGCTTTTTGAGGCAGGGAAAGCCTTTAGTCTGGTTAAAGTAGAAGTGCTTATTGGTCACCACCCGTTTGAGTCCCAGAAAGTCCTGCACCCTGCCCATTTCTCCCGCGGGGTCCGTCACCAGCTTCTCGCCGCTCACGAAGAGAAGCTGCGCAAGCGGGAAATACCTGAGCCAGTTCTCCAGGTGTTTGGCGTAGATGCCGATCCTCACGGCGCTCCAGGATGTGTCGATCAGACCCGTGGTGGAGTTCTTAAAAACCAAATTCTGGAAAGACGGCAAGCCGGGGTTTTTGGTCAGAGTCTGAGTGTAGTCCGACACGGCCCGGGTCACGGGGTCACGGACCACCACGATGAGTTTAGTGCTGCGGCTCATGGAGAAAACCCGGGAAGGGGCTTCACGTGTGATGAAGTAGCTGGGTGTCTTCTCCATGGTGATCTGGCCGTCTAAAGTACGAGGCATTAGATTCCTACGAAAAAGAGAAAGTGAAATCGGTCAAAATGGAGGTCACTTTTATTAGAAGTCTGTGGTCAAACATGGTTTCCAAAAGAGTTTTAAAGTGCTCATATTATGCTCATTTACAAGGTTATACGTCTGGTAGTATACATTTTTTACATATAGCCAGCTGTATACATAAAAATAGCAGGCTACATGCTACATGTTCGTGCCGCAGAAGCTACTGAAGCTACTTTATTACTAAGCTTTACTACAGTTTGTATTCAGCGTGCAAGGTTTATGAGCACGCTCCAAGTCTTCTTCTCCGTTTGTAGTGCATCTCTGTGGCTGAATTACAGTGCCACATACTGGTCTGGCATGTATACTTCATCATTTTGAGTTGGTTTCAGTGGTTTTGTATGTACGCAGATATTTCTTGAGACGACGCTGTGTTTACAGAATTTTTTTAGAACGAGGAAAAAAAAAGATTGCATAGGGTAAGGTCTGGCTTCATGTGGATGTGGCCTTAGTTACTGTCTTTTTTAAGCCCACCTCTCTGAAAAGCCTAGTCTGCTCTGATTGGTCAGCTGCCCAGTCTGTTGTGATTGATTGGCCAACCACTTGAAATGTAACACCCCTTACCATTATCGAGCTTCAGCTCCCGAAGCTTCATGAGCAGCTGTAAACTGTATTATATGGTAACTATGGCATTGATACCTGAAGTCCATACAATGTTTTTTGCCCTTGAAAAAAGGCCCAACTTTTTCAAATATTTTTGGAGGATGGGCCAGAGTTGCCTGTAGGCGGGCATTATGCACATGTGAAATGTGCAAATGTGTTTGTGAAATGAGCACGAGAGACTCGACTCACAGTTGATTCCAATGGAGTGCAACATTTGGAGTCCAGAAGTAAAAATCTCATTCATTTTCTCTATAGGGGAACTGATTTTAAACCATAATTTATAAATCATTAAAGCCAGACATACTCTGAGCTACAAGGTTGTTAATCAATGGTATATGCTTTGGTAGAAGTCATCAGTCTACATGATTTCAACTTATAATAATCGTGTTTAAAAACGGAATTCTTAAAGAAAAACTACATTACCCATGATTCTGCAAGAAGGAAAGAAATGGGAAAAATGCTTCCAGAACCAAGGTCGTTAAAAAGTTGGGCTGGTACTTTTGGTACTCGATAGAGTCTAATAAGGCACAATACTCAAATAAAATATGTATGCATTATGGGATTGTCTTTTCTTTTTATCCAAACATGAAGATTCTGTCATTATTTACTCACCCTCATGTTGTTTCAAGCCTGCATGACTTACTTTTTTTCTGTGTAACTGAAGTGATATATGCTTGGAAGTGGCATGAGGTTGAAAAAATGATGACAGAATTTTAATTTTCGAAGAACTGTGCCTTTAGGAATACAATGCTGCATTAGAATCAGGCCAAAATCAAATGATGCTGCCTTTCAGAACAGCATTTCTAAGTAGGCAGCTCATTAGGTTTTGGGACTATGTGTAGCTTCACCTATGTCATCCAAACAAAATATTGGACTGCAATTTTAAGCAATAATGCAAAATGAAAAACTTTATTAAAAGTGACCCTGGAGACATGATAATTGCCACCATTTCAGCGCTTGCCAGGAGATGAAGCTGTCACAAGTGTTCTGCATTTCAGCTCATTATGATGAAAGATGTTCTTTTTATTATCAAATATAAAACAAGCACTTCTCTGATGAGCTCACTGTTGAATTACTCACTCTATCCAGAGTAATGCAAAGTGTTGTTAAATAAACATAAAAGTTGACGTTATTAAAAACCAGCCTTGTGAAATGAACGAGAAGGGAGTTGGTGAGTCGCTATAAAAGAAAGAAAAACACGAAACCATAACAGCTCTTAGCAGTCATTTCCTGATTGGTTTTGTCCCCAGAACGTCTGTCAGATCTCTCCAAAGCATGTTTCGTGCTGATATAGTGAGATCCTCATTTAAAACATGAGGTTTGTCTTTACCACAAAGTGGAAAGAATGCAGTTGTAATGTCACTGTAAAAATTTCACATTTAATTCAGTGTTACTTGCCATTTCTTTGTAATTAAATGTGAAATTTACTAGCAATTTGTGAGTGAAATTTGTTTTAAAAAATCATAATCATTCTGAACAGTCTTTCTGAACAGCATTTGCATTTATAAATTCATTTTATAAATTAATACATATAAACAAGCATAGATATTTTATGGTTCTTGTTGGTTATAAGGTTCATTTAATCTCCTCAATGAATGTCCAATAGCTCCAGCATCAAATGGAAAAGTCTCTACACTAACTCTCATTATTTCCATAGCGAACATATGTAGTAGATTAACTCTTCATTGGTCTGGGATGGCGTTTGGAAAGTGGTCGCTCTCTCTCTCTGTCTCTTTCTCTGAGGCTGGCCATCATCTCTTTGCCATGAGGCTAATAGTGAACTCTAATGAGAATCATATTCCTCTATGAGAGCTTTACCACAGAGACAAGAATCAGAGGAATCAGGTTGACTGGTTATTTAGTGCCAGTGGCATGCTGACAGTGAAATAGACTGAAGGATAACACTGAAATTGGATTTGCCATATTATTTGACCCGCAATGCTCTTAAAGGAACAGTTCACCAAAAATGACAACATTTTGTCACTATTTATCCACTCTGGTATTATTCCAAAGTGTATTTAATTATTTAAGGAGAATTTCTGAGGACTCTTCATGCACCGCTTGTTCAAACAATGATCATTTTTAGTGTGTTAAAGTCTCCATGAAATCAAAATGGACAACTCTTGTGTTTTTAATGGAATATTGTTTCATGCCGACTTTAAGTTCTAAGAAGATTAAAAAAATCACCATAAAATTAGCCCACGCAACTTCTGAAGCCATACAATAACTGAAATGTAACTATTCCAATCATGCAGCATTTCTTTAAAAGTGTTTCACGTATCTTTACATGATGCATGTTCCCAGTGCCTGCTTTTAGAGATGTGATCTTGAAGCATTACACGCAAACCTTTTAAATTGGATTCACAATGTCATGGTTAATGTCAGTGTTGTCATTCTCACCCTGCATCTAAAGTGCAAGCACTGTTTGGCTATGTACACACAGCTAAGTGCATGTTTAATTCAGAGTAATCAAGCTAATGGAAGCCATAATGACACTGGCCGTGTCTGCTGACATCATGTTTACGCTGGGGAGAGCAAGCTGGTAATCATTGAATAGTTTGGTTTTTTTTCTCAATTCACGCCAATGGCCCACACACTCTGGTCCATCCATTTGATCTCCAAAGAAGCATAGCAAGATAAAGCCCTCATTTTGACCAGGTTTGCAAACGCAGCTGACTAGCGACCTCTGACAACCTTTGATCTCTCGCCAATTGTGTGCTTGTGTGTTTTGTTCTTGATCGGGAGGCTTTGAAGCAGCTGCTGTTACCTGTGTGGTTGTCAAGGTGATGAAGCGGCTAGCATCCATGCTGTTTGTTTTGATCACACCTAGCACAGCGTTAGTAGTTAGCATCTGGGCCGGGAATGTGGGAGTACATGTGAGCTTATCAGCTCAGAACCTGGCAACAATTTATTTCTGTTTACTAGTACAGAAGGCACGGCTGCGGGTGGCCTGGTGCAAAAAATGGCCTCTAAAAATATCAACAAACTCAGTTTGATTGGTTATAAAATAAGCCTCAAAATGTTAAGAAAAAATATATTAACATTGTTGTTCTAACATATCTGAACATCCTTACAGCAAAATAAATTCACTTGATAAACAAAACTGCATGTATTTTGTCACTGGTAGAAATCATAATCACATGATAAACTACATAATCAACT